>NC_069500.1:349033134-349133134 GCF_027579735.1 Bombina bombina
GCCTAAAGCTTTGGTATTGGTTCCCACAAGTAAGGATGACGCCGTGGACCGGACACACCTATGTTGGAGAAAACAGAATTTATGTTTACCTGATAAATTTCTTTATCCAACGGTGTGTCCGGTCCACGGCCCGCCCGGGTTTTTTAATCAGGTCTGATAATTTATTTTCTTTAACTACAGTCACCACGGTACCATATGGTTTCTCCTATGCTATTATTCCTCCTTAACGTCGGTCGAATGACTGGGGTAGGCGGAGCCTAGGAGGGATCATGTGACCAGCTTTGCTGGGCTCTTTGCCATTTCCTGTTGGGGAAGAGAATATCCCACAAGTAAGGATGACGCCGTGGACCGGACACACCGTTGGAGAAAGAAATTTATCAGGTAAACATAAATTCTGTTTCCTTGTGTCCTAATCCTTCTTCTAAGAAGGAGCGTCTGTTACATAACTTGGTCGTGGTCTGTGCCTTAAAGTTTTACTTACAGGCAACTAAGGATTTCCGTCAATCATCGTCATTATTCATTGTTTATTCTGGAAAGCGTAGGGGTCAGAAAGCTACGGCTACCTCTTTCTTTTTGGCTGAGAAGTATCATCCGCCTGGCATATGAGACTGCTGGATAGCAGCCTCCTGAAAGAATTACGGCTCATTCTACTAGGGCTTTGGCTTCCACAGCCCTAGTAGAACAGATTTGTAAGGCTGTGATTTGGTCGTCCCTTCACACTTTTTCCAAATTTTCCAAATTTGATACTTTTGCTTCTTCTGAGGCTATCTTTGGGAGAAAGGTTCTTCAAGCAGTGGTGCCTTCCGTTTAGGTTCCCGTCTTGTCCCTCCCTTTCATCTGTGTCCTATTGCTTTGGTATTGGTTTCCCACAAGTAAGGATGAAATCCGTGGACTCGTCATATCTTTGTAAAAGAAAACTAAATTTATGCTTACCTGATAAATTACTTTCTTTTACGATATGACGAGTCCACGACCCACCCTGTTCTTTTTAAGACAGTTTTTCTTTATATTTTTTGTAAACTTCAGTCACCTCTGCACCTTTTAGCCTTTCCTTTTTCTCTTCCTATACCTTTGGCCGAATGACTGAGGGTGGAGAGGAAGGGGAAGGGCTATATATACAGCTCTGTTGTGGTGCTCTTTGCCACTTCCTGTTAGCAGGAGGTTAATATCCCACAGGTAAGGATGAAATCCGTGGACTCGTCATATCGTAAAAGAAAGTAATTTATCAGGTAAGCATAAATTTAGTTATTTTACCTAAATCCAAGGTAATGCTGAAAACCTGGCCTGTGGGGATGCCTGAGGATAGGTTTGAAAACCAGTGGTGTAGTCTGTCCCTTTAAATACACGAGACAGTAATATTATCTGTTCAACAAAACAAGAGTAGGGCCTAGCCCTTGAGCTACAATCGATAGTATAGTAAGTAGATTAGAAGTAGAAGGGCTGTATAAGCTTACAGTCTGTAAGGGAAGGGTGTGAGACAGACTGGGCTCTGTTAACGAGTATGTTTAGGTAGGAAATATCTGTAGTAGAAATATGAAGGAAATGAATGCTATTAGAAGTGGCAGTCAGTGTTTGCTGTAGGACAAGTGTGGTGTAACAGAATAGGAAAGTAAATGAAAAGGTCATAATGTTACATGACTAGGAGTGTCTGATTGTTCTTGAAATCTTATCAAATGTGAGTCAGAACTGACTGTAATCAATCCAAGGAGGATTAAATAAAACGGTAACTGCAAACAGGATGTAATGGTGGATATTGGGAGCAAGTTTAGAGAAATTAATATTTGACTTCACAAGACAGGTGATTTGACTAAAGAAGTCAGGCTGTGCTGTGAGGCAGAGCTCACATACAAATGGGACAGTGTAATAAACTATTTTTCTTGCCTTACTAAATGAATTTGATCTATTTCTGCAAACTGTTTGTACTCAATAGTATATATAATCTATAGCATCTGACTCCTGCTTTTCCTATATGCTGAGGGATTGCTATTAAAGGGACATGAAAACCAAAATTTTTGTTTTATGATTCAGTTAGAGAATACAATCTTAAAAAAACTTTCCTATGTACTTCTATTATCAAATTTGCTTCATTCTTGTGTTATTCTTTATTGAAGAGATATCTAGATAGGTAGCATGCAAGTCTGGAGCACTGCACGACAGGACATGGTGCTGCCATCTAGTGCGCTCTTGCTAATGTATAACATTGTTAAAAAACTTCTGCTATATAGTGCTGCAGATGTGCACATTTACCTCCCTGCTTTTCAACAAAGGATAACAAGAAAACAACAAACATTTGATAATAGAAGTACATTTAAAAGATGTTTAAAAATGGATTTCATGTCCCTTTAACGATAGGGCCAAGATCATCACTTATGGGCTAATCATTTCATGGCCACCAGGAGGAGGCAAACTAACCCCAAACTCCAGAGCTTTGAGCTCAGTTTTCATTTGTCTCCATAGGAGTAAGGTGAACTTCTGAAGTCTTGAGATTTTTGTCATTTGATGCCAAATCTGAGACCCATTTTCTCCCTCGAGTGCCTAATGGGCAGAGGGGATGAAAGGCGCTAACAGGGGCGTTTATATCTTCTCCCAGCATAACATTGTCACAGGTCCCCAGGTGAACTTTTGATTTATCAGTCAGGCTGATCTATAATGTGCTGCTCCTTAACTACATTCTTAGCATTATGGTTGCACTGCTTTTTATGGGTCCTCCTACTGAATGCTGTGCTCTGTTGGTGTTTGTTTTCACTACCTTCTGCTGCCCAGTGGGTATATTATGTGCATTAATGCTAAAAATTCGGCATTAGCTATTTTAGCTTGACAAGGTTTGTGGCTTAATTCTTGGTTTCCCGATATTATAACTAAACACGGATTGCTTTCTATTTGGGTCTGGACTGGATGCTATTGATGCCACAGTCACTGGAGGTAAGAAGGATGTTATGCTCCAAAAAAATAATACAAATCTAAGGATAAGCTTAGATCTGCAGGGCATTTCTGTTTCGGCAATTTATAGCTCAGAAAGCTTCCCCTTCTGCCCAGAGTTCTGGCTACTTCATATCTCCCTGGATGTCTTGCCCATCTTGGTCCTAAACAGTCCAAGAAGTCTCCCAAGATCACATAAAGGTGCAGCTCCCATACCAGGGGCTTTACTTTTCAGCCTGTTTGGGATTTTCTAAATATTGAATACATTTCTGAAAGTTCTTGTATTCAAGATGGAGACAATTCACACTTTACTTTCTTTAGTGCAGGAGGGTCAGTTTATGTTTCACAGAGATCATGTCAAGTTCCTGAGATCTGCTTTTTTTAGGCAAACATCAGTTTGCGGCCCTTCTTTTTCATCTGGCTACAGTACCCAGAGCTTTTACAAAGGTGCTAGGAGCTTTGTTGCCTATAGTTCAAACTCTAGGAATCTCTGTAGTTCAATACTTGGATGACCTTTTGGTTCAGACATCTTCTTTATCTGGTGTGTCTTTAATAGGTTAATTAAAATAAAACAAGGTTCTATTTCTGTTTAAATGGAGTGATAGCAAAAATGCTCTGGTCTTTTGGGCAGGTTTTTTTTCTGATATTCCCAATCCTTACATGGAGGAAATATGTAAATCAGGTTAATCCCTTGTGATGCTATCCAGTGTAATAGCCAGAATCAAGCAGGAACAAGTTTCAGCAATTTTATTTCTCCCACATGGCCTACCAGGGTTTGGTTTGTGGATCTGGTGCAAATGTCCTTGTGTCTGCCTTGGAGGCTTCTTCTCTCTCAAGGTCCCTTTCTTTTATCAAGTTCTTAAAATTTTGAATTTGATAACATGGCAATGGAACGCTTACTGCTGTCTAAGAGTGGATTTTCTGACAAGGTTATTGACACCTTAATTCAGGCTAGGAAACCTGCATTTATCATAAGGTCTGGAAAACCATTTTTGCGTTGCATGCTTGCAAAGGTTAGCGCTGGAATTCCTTCAAAAGTTCTTGAGTTCCTGCAGGAAGGTTGGGATAAGGGTTTCTCAGCCAGTTCTCAGAGGGGTCAATTTTGTTTCATAAGAAAAATAAAAAAAAAAATACAAAAATTGCAGATTTTCAGACCTTTTTTTTTTTAGGCCCAGATCTGAATTAAAGGCTTAGAAATTAGCATATGAGCCTACCTAGGTTTAGCTTTCAACAAAGAATACCAAGAGAACAAAGCAAATTTGGTGATTAAAGTAAATTGGAAAGTTGTTTAAAATTTCATTCCCTATCTGAATCATGAAAGTTTAATTTTGTCTAGCATGTCCCTTTAAACCAGTTATTCGTCCAGTGTTTTCTCCTCAGAATCTTAATCTGGTTTTGAAGGTTCCTCCATTTGAGCATATGCATGGTTTAGACCATCAGCTTTTATCCTGGAAGGTTTTTTTTTTCTTCTATTCTTGAGCTAGAATGGTTTCTGGGCTTTCAGCTCTGTTGTGCAAACCTCATTTTCATTTTTTCTTTCTTTTTTAGTAAGGATAAGACTGTTCTTCGCACTAGCTATTCCTTTCTTCATAAGGTATCCTCTACAGATACTATTAACCAGGAAAGGCCACGATTCCATTCAATTATTGTTGTGAATTCAACTCCTACCCATCAAGAGGAGGCAGACACCCCAGCAAAGCTTAAGAATCCCTCCCACTTTCCATACTCCCCAGTCATTCTTTGCCTCCGTAAGAAGGAGGAAGCGAAGATAGTGCGCTGAAGAAATATGAATCTTAGTCCTTTAATGGGTAGCTTTCCTTCAAGTAGGACTGAGGTAATGCTGTGTCCATGTAATCTTCTTTAGTAAGAGTATTGGTAGCGGTTAGCGGCTGGAGGTCGCAGGGAGGCTTCTCTGTTCTGTCTCCAGCAATCTATGCTAAGCCCAACCTGGCAACCAGTGTTAGTTACACTGATTTCCTTCTCTTCAGGTCCCTGTCAGATGTCTGGATGAAGCTGGCAGACCTGGAAGTGCTGTGACTGCTCCAGAGCAGAGACCCTGGAGGGTAAGTCCTTTTGTATTTTCTTTCCCTTTTTGGTGGACCTGTGCAGGGGACTATGTGGTGGGTGTCCTAATTGCGCCTACATTCCCTCTTAGGGGGTCTGAGAGAAAAAAATAATATATCCTTGAATCAGGATATTTTCATGGCCTATGAGCAGTTAGGGGTTTAAGGCTCCTGCTACAGCTAGAATCATAGCTCACCTTAGAGTAAGTCCCTTTCTCTTAGTGTAGGGTATCTGTGGCTATTTTTCTGTTATAATTGGACATCTGGGAAACAGGGTTTCTTAGCGGTTATTTGTTTTCTTTTACAAGATATGACGAGTCCACGGATTTCATCCTTACTTATGGGATGGATATCGCCTCCTGGTTATCAGGAAGTGGCAAAGAGCACCACAGCAGAGCTGTATATATAGCCCCTCCCTTCCCTCCCACCCCAGTCATTCTCTTTGCCTGTGTTAGTGATAGGAAGAGGTAAAGTGAGGTGATAGTTTAGATTCTTCAATCAAGAAGTTTATTTTAAAATGGTGCCAGTGAGTACTAATTTTCTCAGGGAGAAATCGCCAGTCAATAACTTCCCAAGAGGAGTGGAGACATCTTATTTTCTGCCCTGATGTTGATGATCTTAGCAAACATTATCTAAGATCTTGCTGCTTCCCACAGAGTGGTTGAAGGTAGTGTAAAGAAACATCTTCAGTGTGGAGAACCGTGTCATGCTACAAGCAGCATTGAGGCATGTTCAGTCATTTGTTTCTGGGGAGACTAGATGCATCCGAACAGGCTGACATTATTCCCTAACTGGGGAGGGGTAATCGGTATGCACTATATGTAAGGAAATGGTGTACCTGGAATTCCCTTTTATCTTGATTACTTATCAGTGTTTTTGGTGTTTCACTTATGTATATTCTGTGTGGGCTGACGCTGGGAGATGCGGTTTGCTGTCTAAGGGCTGTCGTTATTATATCACTATAAGTGGCCTGAGAGAGTGCAGTTTTTTTCAATGATGTTGCGCTTTATTATTGAAGTGTGTATATAGAGGGGCACATGGCTTTTAACATTCTAAGTTGGGAAACCGACATGTTATTTTTGCTTCCCATGCGGGTCTCAGTACGGCTCGAGTTACACCCACGGTGGGCCGGCCTATTTTCGTGCGCTCAGCCACGCAGTATTCATCCGGATCGGCAGCAAGGTCCTGGGCTCCGGTGGAGCCTAAGTTGTTCCTGTATTCGAAGGGGTACAGAGAGACTTGGGAGCGCTACTTAAGCAGAATCAGTGTGATCTGGGAGCAGGTAGGCGCCACAGCAGAGCTGTGGCGAGGTGCAGGGGCCTGGAGTGTAATATAAATTTATAAAATTTGGTATATAACATAACCAAACAAGCGGTGCAATATTGTTAAGTTGGGCACATAAGGGCATTTTTTATTGCCGCAAAAGTTGTTTTAGCTGATAACAGAAAAATTGTTGCGCTTTTATTCTTTAAAGGCGCAGTACACTTTTAGTAAAAAAGTTTTTGTCTATATAATTTGACTTCAGAGCTCATTATATCAAGTAAAGAATGACTATTATTGCTAGTCTGTTTAACATGTCTGAACTTGAGGAAGGTACTTGTTCTATGTGTTTAGATGCCATTGTGGAACCCCCTCTTACTTTTTGTCCCTCATGTACTGAAATGGCCTTACAATGTAAAGAACAGAATTTCTTTAAGGAAAGTGTGTCTAAGGATGCTTCTCCGTCGGATGAGAATCAGGGTATGCCGCTACTTTCTCCCCAAGCGTCACAACCTTTAACACCCACCCAATCGACGCTGGGTTCTTCAACCGCGTCCACTTCATTTACTCTGCAGGATATGGCTGCAGTTATGTCATCTACCCTTACAGAGGTTTTATCTAAGTTGCCAGTGTTGCAGGGCAAACGCAGCAGGACAGGAGCCAATTCGAATCCTGTGACTTCTGATGCTTTGTTGGCTATTTCCGATGTACCCTCACAGGGATCTGAATTGGGGGTGGGGGAACTTTCCGATTCAGGAAGTGTGTTACCTCAGACGGACTCAGACGTCATGTCCTTTAGATTTAAGCTTGAACACCTCCGCCTGTTACTTCGGGAGGTTTTAGCGACTCCGGATGACTGTGACTCTATTGTGGTACCACCAGAGAAACTGTGTAAGATGGACAAATACTTAGAGGTGCCTGCTTACTCTGATGTTTTTCCGGTTCCTAAGAGAATCTCGGAAATTATTACGCGGGAATGGGAAAGACCGGGTATCCCGTTTTCATCTTCTCCTAATTTTAAGAAAATGTATCCCATATCTGACACTGTCCGGGACTCTTGGCAAACAGTCCCTCAGGTGGAGGGTGCTATATCTACCCTGGCTAAGCGTACAACTATTCCTATTGAGGACAGTTGTGCTTTCAAAGACCCTATGGATAAGAAATTGGAGGGTCTTCTAAAAAAGTCATTTATTCATCAGGGTTTCCTTTTACAACCGACGGCCTGCATTGTACCAGTTACAACTGCGGCTGCCTTCTGGTTTGACGCCTTAGAAGAGTCTCTTAAGACTGAGACTCCTTTAGAGGAAATTTTAGATAGAATTAAGGCTCTTAAGCTGGCTAATTCTTTTATTACTGATGCCACCTTTCAGATTGCCAAATTGGTGGCTAAGAATGCCGGATTTGCCATTTTAGGGCGTTATGGTTAAAATCTTGGTCTGCTGATAAGTGGCTATTCCTTTCAAAGGAAAAACAGAATTTATGTTTACCTGATAAATTTCTTTCTCCAACGGTGTGTCCGGTCCACGGCGTCATCCTTACTTGTGGGATATTCTCTTCCCCAACAGGAAATGGCAAAGAGCCCAGCAAAGCTGGTCACATGATCCCTCCTAGGCTCCGCCTACCCCAGTCATTCGACCGACGTTAAGGAGGAATATTTGCATAGGAGAAACCATATGGTACCGTGGTGACTGTAGTTAAAGAAAATAAAATATCAGACCTGATTAAAAAAAAAAAACCAGGGCGGGCCGTGGACCGGACACACCGTTGGAGAAAGAAATTTATCAGGTAAACATAAATTCTGTTTTCTCCAACATAGGTGTGTCCGGTCCACGGCGTCATCCTTACTTGTGGGAACCAATACCAAAGCTTTAGGACACGGATGAAGGGAGGGAGCAAATCAGGTCACCTAAATGGAAGGCACCACGGCTTGCAAAACCTTTCTCCCAAAAATAGCCTCCGAAGAAGCAAAAGTATCAAACTTGTAAAATTTGGTAAAAGTGTGCAGTGAAGACCAAGTCGCTGCCCTACATATCTGATCAACAGAAGCCTCGTTCTTGAAGGCCCATGTGGAAGCCACAGCCCTAGTGGAATGAGCTGTGATTCTTTCGGGAGGCTGCCGTCCGGCAGTCTCGTAAGCCAATCTGATGATGCTTTTAATCCAAAAAGAGAGAGAGGTAGAAGTTGCTTTTTGACCTCTCCTTTTACCTGAATAAACAACAAACAAGGAAGATGTTTGTCTAAAATCCTTTGTAGCATCTAAATAGAATTTTAGAGCGCGAACAACATCCAAATTGTGCAACAAACGTTCCTTCTTTGAAACTGGTTTTGGACACAGAGAAGGTACGATAATCTCCTGGTTAATGTTTTTGTTAGAAACAACTTTTGGAAGAAAACCAGGTTTAGTACGTAAAACCACCTTATCTGCATGGAACACCAGATAAGGAGGAGAACACTGCAGAGCAGATAATTCTGAGACTCTTCTAGCAGAAGAAATCGCAACTAAAAACAAAACTTTCCAAGATAATAACTTAATATCAACGGAATGTAAGGGTTCAAACGGAACCCCCTGAAGAACTGAAAGAACTAAATTGAGACTCCAAGGAGGAGTCAAAGGTTTGTAAACAGGCTTGATTCTAACCAGAGCCTGAACAAAGGCTTGAACATCTGGCACAGCTGCCAGCTTTTTGTGAAGTAATACCGACAAGGCAGAAATCTGTCCCTTCAGGGAACTAGCAGATAATCCTTTGTCCAATCCTTCTTGAAGGAAGGATAGAATCCTAGGAATCTTAACCTTGTCCCAAGGGAATCCTGTAGATTCACACCAACAGATATATTTTTTCCAAATTTTGTGGTAAATCTTTCTAGTCACAGGCTTTCTGGCCTGAACCAGAGTATCGATAACAGAATCTGAGAATCCTCGCTTCGATAAAATCAAGCGTTCAATCTCCAAGCAGTCAGCTGGAGTGAAACCAGATTCGGATGTTCGAACGGACCCTGAACAAGAAGGTCTCGTCTCAAAGGTAGCTTCCAAGGTGGAGCCGATGACATATTCACCAGATCTGCATACCAAGTCCTGCGTGGCCACGCAGGAGCTATCAAGATCACCGACGCCCTCTCCTGCTTGATCCTGGCTATCAGCCTGGGGATGAGAGGAAATGGCGGGAACACATAAGCTAGTTTGAAGGTCCAAGGTGCTACTAGTGCATCCACTAGAGCCGCCTTGGGGTCCCTGGATCTGGTCCCGTAGCAAGGAACTTTGAAGTTCTGACGAGAGGCCATCAGATCCATGTCTGGAATGCCCCACAGGTGAGTGACTTGGGCAAAGATTTCCGGATGGAGTTCCCACTCCCCCGGATGCAATGTCTGCCGACTCAGAAAATCCGCTTCCCAATTTTCCACTCCTGGGATGTGGATAGCAGACAGGTGGCAGGAGTGAGACTCCGCCCAAAGAATAATTTTGGTTACTTCTTCCATCGCTAGGGAACTTCTTGTTCCCCCCTGATGGTTGATGTACGCAACAGTCGTCATGTTGTCTGATTGAAACCGTATGAACCTGGTCCTCGCAAGCTGGGGCCAGGCCTGGAGAGCATTGAATATCGCTCTCAGTTCCAGAATATTTATCGGTAGAAGAGATTCTTCCCGAGACCAAAGACCCTGAGCTTTCAGGGATCCCCAGACCGCGCCCCAGCCTATCAGACTGGCGTCGGTCGTGACAATGACCCACTCTGGTCTGTGGAACATCATCCCTTGAGACAGATTGTCCAGGGACAGCCACCAACGGAGTGAGTTTCTGGTCCTCTGATTTACTTGTATCTTCGGAGACAAGTCTGTATAGTCCCCATTCCACTGACTGAGCATGCACAGTTGTAATGGTCTTAGATGAATGCGCGCAAAAGGAACTATGTCCATCGCCGCCACCATCAAACCGATCACTTCCATGCACTGAGCTATGGAAGGAAGAGGAACGGAATGAAGTATCCGACAAGAGTCCAGAAGCTTTGTTTTTCTGGCCTCTGTTAGAAAGATCCTCATTTCTAAGGAGTCTATAATTGTTCCCAAGAAGGGAACCCTTGTTGACGGGGATAGAGAACTCTTTTCCACGTTCACTTTCCAGCCGTGAGATCTGAGAAAGGCCAGGACAATGTCCGTGTGAGCCTTTGCTTGAGGAAGGGACGACGCTTGAATCAGAATGTCGTCCAGGTAAGGTACTACTGCAATGCCCCTTGGTCTTAGCACCGCTAGAAGGGACCCTAGTACCTTTGTGAAAATCCTTGGAGCAGTGGCTAATCCGAAAGGAAGCGCCACGAACTGGTAATGTTTGTCCAGGAATGCAAACCTTAGGAACCGATGATGTTCCTTGTGGATAGGAATATGTAGATACGCATCCTTTAAATCCACCGTGGTCATGAATTGACCTTCCTGGATGGAAGGAAGAATAGTTCGAATGGTTTCCATCTTGAACGATGGGACCTTGAGAAATTTGTTTAAGATCTTGAGATCTAGGATTGGTCTGAACGTTCCCTCTTTTTTGGGAACTATGAACAGATTGGAGTAGAACCCCATCCCTTGTTCTCTTAATGGAACAGGATGAATCACTCCCATTTTTAACAGGTCTTCTACACAATGTAAGAACGCCTGTCTTTTTATGTGGTCTGAAGACAACTGCGACCTGTGGAACCTCCCCCTTGGGGGAAGTCCCTTGAATTCCAGAAGATAACCCTGGGAGACTATTTCTAGCGCCCAAGGATCCAGAACATCTCTTGCCCAAGCCTGAGCGAAGAGAGAGAGTCTGCCCCCCACCAGATCCGGTCCCGGATCGGGGGCCAATATTTCATGCTGTCTTAGTAGCAGTGGCAGGTTTCTTGGCCTGCTTTCCCTTGTTCCAGCCTTGCATTGGTCTCCAAGCTGGCTTGGCTTGAGAAGTATTACCCTCTTGCTTAGAGGACGTAGCACCTTGGGCTGGTCCGTTTTTACGAAAGGGACGAAAATTAGGTCTATTTTTTGCCTTGAAAGGCCGATCCTGAGGAAGGGCGTGGCCCTTACCCCCAGTGATATCAGAGATAATCTCTTTCAAGTCAGGACCAAACAACGTTTTCCCCTTGAAAGGAATGTTTAGTAGCTTGTTCTTGGAAGACGCATCAGCCGACCAAGATTTCAACCAAAGCGCTCTGCGCGCCACAATAGCAAACCCAGAGTTCTTAGCCGCTAACTTAGCCAATTGCAAAGAGGCGTCTAGAGTGAAAGAATTAGCCAATTTGAGAGCATTGATTCTGTCCATAATCTCCTCATAAGGAGGAGAGTCACTATCGAGCACCTTAAGCAGTTCATCAAACCAGAAATATGCGGCAGTAGTGACAGGGACAATGCATGAAATGGGTTGTAGAAGGTAACCCTGCTGAACAAACATCTTTTTAAGCAAACCTTCTAATTTTTTATCCATAGGATCTTTGAAAGCACAACTATCCTCTATTGGAATAGTGGTGCGTTTGTTTAAAGTAGAAACCGCTCCCTCGACCTTGGGGACTGACTGCCATAAGTCCTTTCTGGGGTCGACCATAGGAAACAATTTTTTAAATATGGGGGGAGGGACGAAAGGAATACCGGGCCTTTCCCATTCTTTATTAACAATGTCCGCCACCCGCTTGGGTATAGGAAAAGCTTCTGGGAGCCCCGGCACCTCTAGGAACTTGTCCATTTTACATAGTTTCTCTGGGATGACTAAATTTTCACAATCATCCAGAGTGGATAATACCTCCTTTAGCAAAATGCGGAGATGTTCCAATTTAAATTTAAATGTAATCACATCAGATTCAGCCTGCTGAGAAATGTTCCCTAAATCAGTAATTTCTCCCTCAGACAAAACCTCCCTGGCCCCCTCAGATTGGGTTAGGGGCCCTTCAGAGATATTAATATCAGCGTCGTCATGCTCTTCAGTAACTAAAACAGAGCAGCCACGCTTACGCTGACAAGGGTTCATTTTGGCTAAAATGTTTTTGACAGAATTATCCATTACAGCCGTTAATTGTTGCATAGTAAGGAGTATTGGCGCGCTAGATGTACTAGGGGCCTCCTGAGTGGGCAAGACTCGTGTAGACGAAGGAGGGAATGATGCAGTACCATGCTTACTCCCCTCACTTGAGGAATCATCTTGGGCATCATTGTCATTATCACATAAATCACATTTATTTAAATGAATAGGAATTCTGGCTTCCCCACATTCAGAACACAGTCTATCTGGTAGTTCAGACATGTTAAACAGGCATAAACTTGATCAGAAAGTACAAAAAACGTTTTAAAATAAAACCGTTACTGTCACTTTAAATTTTAAACTGAACACACTTTATTACTGCAATTGCGAAAAAACATGAAGGAATTGTTCAAAATTCACCAAATTTTCACCACAGCGTCTTAAAGCCTTGAAAATATTGCACACCAATTTTGGAAGCTTTAACCCTTAAAATAACGGAACCGGAGCCGTTTTAAGCTTTAAACCCCTTTACAGTCCCTGGTATCTGCTTTGCTGAGACCCAACCAAACCCAAAGGGGAATACGATACCAAATGACGCCTTCAGAAGTCTTTTATAAGTATCAGAGCTCCTCTCACATGCGACTGCATGCCATGCCTCTCAAAAACAAGTGCGCAACACCGGCGCGAAAATGAGACTCTGCCTATGCTTGGGGAAAGCCCCTAAAGAATAGGGTGTCTAAAACAGTGCCTGCCGATATTATTATATCAAAATACCCAGATAAAATGATTCCTCAGGGCTAAATATGTGTTAATAATCAATCGATTTAGCCCAGAAAAAGTCTACAGTTTAAATAAGCCCTTGTGAAGCCCTTATTTACAATCGTAATAAACATGGCTTACCGGATCCCATAGGGAAAATGACAGCTTCCAGCATTACATCGTCTTGTTAGAATGTGTCATACCTCAAGCAGCAAGAGACTGCAAACTGTTCCCCCAACTGAAGTTAATTGCTCTCAACAGTCCTGTGTGGAACAGCCATGGATTTTAGTTACGGTTGCTAAAATCATTTTCCTCATACAAACAGAATTCTTCATCTCTTTTCTGTTTCTGAGTAAATAGTACGTACCAGCACTATTTGAAAATAACAAACTCTTGATTGAATAATGAAAAACTACAGTTAAACACTAAAAAACTCTAAGCCATCTCCGTGGAGATGTTGCCTGTACAACGGCAAAGAGAATGACTGGGGTAGGCGGAGCCTAGGAGGGATCATGTGACCAGCTTTGCTGGGCTCTTTGCCATTTCCTGTTGGGGAAGAGAATATCCCACAAGTAAGGATGACGCCGTGGACCGGACACACCTATGTTGGAGAAAACCCTATTCGGGCCTGACTTGAAAGAAATCATTTCTGACATTACGGGAGGTAAGGGTCATCTCCTACCTCATGATAGAACAGCTATACTGAGGGGTAAACAAAATAATTTTTGTTCCTTTCGGGAATTTCAAAGGAGTCCCCTCTTCTTCCGCTAAACAGGAAGGGAGGTTTGCTCAGGCCAAGTCCGTCTGGAGACCCAACCAGGCTTGGAACAAGGGTAAACAACCCAAGAAGCCCGCTGCTGCTACCAAGACAGCATGAAGGGGCGGCCCCCGATCCGGGACCGGATCTAGTAGGGGGCAGACTTTCTCTCTTTGCCCAGGCTTGGGTAAGAGATGTTCAGGACCCCTGGACACTGGAAATCGTGTCCCAAGGGTATCAGTTGGAATTCAAAAATTTGCTCCCAAGGGGGTGGTTTCTTATTTAACGATTGTCTGTAGACCAGATAAAAAGAGAGGCGTTCTTACGTTGTGTAAAAGACCTCTCTACTATGGGAGTAATTCGTCCCGCTCCAATACTGGAACAGGGGCAGGGGTTTTACTCAAATCTTTTCGTGGTCCCCAAAAAAGAGGGCACGTTTCGACCTATTTTAGATCTAAAAAGTCTAAACAAGTTTCTCAGAGTTCAATCCTTCAAGATGGAGACTATTCGAACAATTCTGCCATTGATCCAGGAGGGTCAATATATGACTACCGTGGACTTGAAGGATGCATATCTTCATATTCTTATCCACAAGGATCATCACCAGTTCCTAAGGTTTGCCTTCCTGGACAAACATTTTCAGTTTGTGGCCCTTCCCTTCGGGCTGGCCACAGCACCCAGGATCTTCACGAAGGTTCTAGGGTCACTTCTGGCGGTTCTCAGGCTGCGGGGCATTGCAGTGGCGCCTTATCTGGACGATATCCTGATCCAGGCGTCGTCTTACCATCTGGCAAAATCTTATACAGACATGGTTCTGTCCTTTCTGAGGACTCACGGGTGGAAGGTGAATCTAGAAAAGAGTTCACTAATTCCGCAGACAAGGGTTCCCTTCTTGGGAACTCTAATAGATTCTATATCCATGAAAATTTTCTTGAAAGAGGTCAGAAAGTCAAAGATTCTGAATACATGCCGAGCCCTTCAGTCCAATTCTCGACCATCAGTGGCTCAGTGCATGGGGGTGATTGGATTGATGGTGGCGGCAATGGACATCATTCCATTTGCTCGATTTCATCTCAGACAGCTACAACTGTGCATGCTCGGGCAGTGGAATGGAGATTATGCAAATTTGTCTCCTCAGATAAGTCTGGATCAGGAGACAAGAGACTCTCTTCTTTGGTGGTTGTCGCCGGATCATCTGTTCCAGATGTGCTTCCACAGACCCTCTTGGGTGATAGTGACAACGGACGCCAGTCTACTAGGCTGGGGTGCGGTCTGGAATTCCCTGAAGGCTCAGGGGGTGTGGTCTCGGTCGGAGTATCTACTTCCAATCAACATTCTGGAATTGAGAGCAATATTCAATGCGCTTCAGGCTTGTCCTCAGTTGGCTTCGGCCAAATTCATCCGATTTCAGTCGGACAACATCACGACTGTAGCTTACATCAATCATCAGGGAGGAATGAGGAGTTCCTTGGCGATGACAGAAGTATCCAAGATAATTCGGTGGGCGGAGGCTCACTCTTGTTATCTGTCGGCAATCTACATCCCAGGAGTGGACAACTGGGAAGCGGACTTTTTAAGCAGACAGACGTTTCATCCTCGGGAGTGGGAACTCCATCCAGAGGTCTTTGCCACCCTGATTCTCAGATGGGGCAGACCGGAATTGGACCTGATGGCGTCTTGTCAGAATGCCAAGCTCCCAAGATCCAGGTCAAGGGATCCTCAGGCTAAACTGATAGATGCCTTGGTCGTTCAACCTAGCTTATGTGTTTCCACCGTTTGCTCTCCGTCCCCGGGTGATTGCACGTGTCAAACAGGAGAGGGCTTCAGTAATTCTAATTGCGCCAGCGTGGCCTTGCAGGACTTGGTATGCCGATCTGGTGGACATGTCCTCTCTGCCACCGTGGAAGCTTCCATTGAGGCAGGACCTTCTCATTCAGTGACCCTTCCATCATCCGAATTTAACTTATCTACAGCTGACTGCTTGGAGATTGAACGTTTGATTTTATCTAAGCGGGGGTTCTCTGATTTGGTCATTGATACTTTGATTCAGGCACAAAAGCCTGTCACTAGAAAGATCTACCATAAGATATGGCGTAAATATCTTTATTGGTGCGAATCCAAGGGCTACTCATGGAGTAGAGTTAGGATTCCCAGGATTTTATCTTTCCTCAAGAAGGATTGGAGAAAGGGTTGTCAGCAAGTTCCTTAAAGGGACAAATTTCTGCTTTGTCGATTTTACTACACAAGCGTTTGGCAGATGTTCCAGACGTTCAGTCTTTTTGTCAGGCTCTAACTAGAATAAAGCCTGTGTTTAGACAAATTGCTCCACCCTGGAGTTTGAATTTCGTTCTTAATGTTCTTCAAGGGGTTCCGTTTGAACCTATGCATTCCATAGATATTAAGTTGTTATCTTGAAAGGTTTTAATTTTAGTTGCTATTTCTTCTGCTCATAGAGTTTCTGAGCTTTCAGCGTTACAATGTGACTCTCCTTATCTTATTTTCCATTCTGATAAGGTGGTTTTACGTACTAAACCTGGGTTTCTTCCTAAGGTTGTTTCTAATAAGAATATTAATCAGGAAATTGTTGTTCCTTCATTGTGTCCTAATCCTTTGTTGCATAACTTGGACGTGGTCCGTGCCCTGAAGTTTTACTTACAGGCGACTAAAGAATTTCGTCAATCGTCCTCTTTATTTATTGTTTTTTCTGGAAAGCGTAGGGGCCACAAAGCTACGGCTACCTATCTTTCTTTTTGGCTGAAGAGTATCATCCGTCTGGCATATGAGACTGCTGGACAGCAGCCTCCTAAAAGAATTACGGCTCATTCCACTAGGGCTGTGGCTTCTTCATGGGCATTTAAAAACAATGCTTCTGTTGAACAGATTTGCAAGGCTGCAACTTGGTCGTCTCTTCACACTTTTTACAAATTTTACAAATTTGATACTTTTGCTTCATCTGAGGCTGTTTTTGGGAGAAAGGTTCTTCAAGCAGTGGTGCCTTCCGTTTAGGTTCCTGTCTTGTCCCTCCCTTTCATCCGTGTCCTATAGCTTTGGTATTGTATCCCATAAGTAAGGATGAAATCCATGGACTCGTCATAGCTTGTAAAAGGAAATTTATGCTTACCTGATAAATGTATTTCTTTTACGATATGACTAATCCACGACCCACCCTGTCATTTTTAAGACAGGTATGTATTTATTTTTGTTAAACTTCAGTCACCTCTGCACTTTTGGCTTTTCCTTTCTCTTCCTAACTTCGGTCGAATGACTGGAGCTATATATACAGCTCTGCTGTGGTGCTCTTTGCCACTTCCTGCTAACCAGGAGGGGCGATATCCCGTAAGTAAGGATGAAATCCCTGGACTCGTCATATCGTAAAAGAAATAAATTTATCAGGTAAGCATAAAATTCCTTTTTCCCCTTACTGTAACAGCCTTGGCGCTCCGGTTTCTGGTAGGGGTTTTACCTTTATTGTTGAACCGGAGCGGGCTGTTTGCGCTAATAGAGAAAGTGGATGTTCCTTTCTCATGCAGTAAGCTATTGTGGTTTAATGGTATGTATGTTTTCCTGTTTAAGAAGAGTAAACCCCATGGTCAATTCCCATTTTTTTTAGCAATTGTGGCATACAATCACTTACACGACCGCATTCACGGTAGACAGCCGCTTAGTTTTAAGGGCCCTGTGTTCGCACACTCTATTGCGGTATATGTCCATTTTCAGCTGTGGACGCTGGCTTTAAGGGGCTTTATCGCGGCACATAGCCGCTTATTTCTGAATGTCGCCAAGGTTCCGATTCAGGCCCTGATTAGAAGCAGGCCTGTGGTTAAGCCTGTTGCTCCTCCCTGGAGCCTTAATCTAGTTCTTCGTATTCTGCAGAAGACTCCATTTGCGCCTATGTTTTCTGTTGATATAAAACTTTTATCTTGGAAAGTTTTGTTTTTATTGGCTCTCTTCTGCTCGTTGAGTTTCAGAATGTCGACCTTACAGTGTGTCCCTCCTTATCTTATGGTCCATGTGGATAAGGCTGTTCTCCGTACTAAGGTTTCCTTTCCAGGGTGGTTTTTGGCCGCAATATTAATCAGGAGATAGTAGTTCCTTCTGTCTGTCCTAATCCTCCTTCTCAGAAGGAATGTTTGATTCTCAACCTGGATGTGGTTCGTGCTCTATAGTTCTATCTCCAGGATAACCAAGGAGTTCAGATAATCTTCTTCATTGTTTGTAATGTATTTTGGTAGGCGTAAGGGCCTAAAAGGCCACTGCAACTACTCTTTCCTTTTGGCTGCGGAATGTCATTCGTTTGGCTTATAAAACAGCTAGACAGGAGTACGGCTCACTCTACCCGTGCTGTTTCTTCTTCCTGGGCTTTTAAGAACGAAGCTTCCATGGAACAAATCTGTAAGGCGGCTACTTGGTCCTCTTTGCATGCCTTTTTCAAAATTATACATATTTTGATTTATTTTTTTTTCTCAGCTGAGGCTTCTTTTGGGAGAAAGGTGCTTCAAGCGGTAGTGCCTTCAGTTTAGGTCAGCCTGCCTTTAGTTCTCCCTTCCTGTCCATTCTGTGTCCTCCTTGACTTGGGTATTGGTTTACCAACAGTATTTTAATGGTATCGTGGCCTCTCCATGCTATTGGAAAGAAAACAAAATGTATGCTTACCTGATAAATTCTTTTCTTTCCTGGCATGGAGAGTCCACGACCAATCCTTTTTATAATTTTAAGGCGGCATTTATTTTTATTGTCTTCAGGCACCTCTATACCCCTTGTGTTCCTCTTTCTCTTTCCTTATTCCCTTGGTTGAATGACTGGGGAGTATGGGAAGTGGGAGGGACACTTAAGCTTTGCTGGGATGTCTTTGCCTCCTCCTGGTGGCCAGGAGTTGAATTTCCAACAGTAATTGAATGGAATCGTAGACTCTCCATGCCAGGACAGAAAATAATTTATCAGGTAAGCATAAATTTTGTTTTTGCCCAGCTCTTAAGAACTCTAAGGAGAGTCATCTTCACAAATTTGGATGTTGTGAGAGCGCTCAAATATCATGTGAACCCACAAAAGATTTTAGAGTTTCTTGTTTTGTTCATTTTTCTGGGCCTTACAAGGGTTAGAGAGCTTTGGCTGTTACTTTAGCTGCCTGGCTTAAAGGCATATTTGTTTGTGGGGAAAGCTCACTCTGAGCACATTACTGCTCATTCTACTAGAGAAGTTGCCACTTCTTGGGCTTTTCATAATGAGGCTTCTATTGATCAGATTTGCAAGGAAGCTACTTGGAATTCTTTGCACACTGTTTCAAAGATTTTATCACTTTGATATGTATGACTTTTCTTTTGCCGCTTTTGGCAGACATTTTCTGCAGGCTGTAGTGCCTGTTCAGTAACATACCTGCTTTAACTGTTTGTGTTTGCCCCCCCGATTTCATGGTGATCTTGAGGACTTCACTGCTTGGGTATGACTCATGGACTCTTTCTGATGAAATAAAACAACTTGTAGCCTTACCTGATAAATCTATTTCTTTCATCATGGTGAGAATTCATGAGCCACGCCCTTTATTTTAGTAGTTTCCTGCTTTTGTTTTCCTTATCTACTTGGCTATATGTATGACTGATGATCATGGGAAGTAGGAGGGATTTAAAGCTCTGGTATGTTGGGGTATCTCCTCTTAGAGAAAGGGAATTCCCATACGTGATGACTCATCATCCTGAAGGAAATTAATATTGGAGGTAAGCATACATTTTATTTTATTTGTGTAAAGCATAAAAAAAAAAAAATTGTGTACGGTGTGCTGGAAATTAGTCAGTGTGTGTTGCTAAGAACCTATTTACCACCAACAAAGCCTACCTGGTCATAATTAATGAGGGGAAGGACAACACTTGTGCCACTAATTAGAATGGGTTTTACCACTTGTCAGGGATTCCTTTTCTTTCCCCATCCTGTAATTGCTATATGCACAGATAATGCTAAAAGATTAACCCTTGACCTTAGGGAAAAATGATACCTTGCAAATGTTATTTTTTAAAGTAGGAAGAAAATTGGAAGGGATTTATCCTATTTACCCTCTTGTATTGAATCCCATTTTTGAGCAATGATTTCAATAATTTGCCATTATGTATGTACCAGTGTCCAGTAATCCTAACGGCAAACTTCTCTCACTATAACTAACCAAACTGTAATCTTCCCTTACTATTGTTACTCCTCCCTACAGCTGTTAACACGGCCCTTCTGTCATAAAACCTTAATGGCTCATTCTGCCGCCATTTGCAGTTACCACCACAAACCTGCCCTGAGCCCCCACACACAATACACTAAGTACCCCCACCGTACCTTAACATTTAAAGGACCATTAAATACAGCAGAATTGCATAATCCACAATTGCACAATAAAAACAACAATGCAATAGCACTTACTCTGACATATAAATTGTAAGTATATTATTTATTTTTTTCCTGAGCAACTTCAAAAGATTCAATTTCCTGCCCACTGTATCATGTAACAGGAATCAGCCAATTACACTGTGAACGTTTGCACATGCTCATTAGGAGCTGCTGCATGAGATTGTGCATAAAAAAGTCTGAGCAAAAATGCATAAATTGAAAAGCTGTTTAAAAGTGCATGTTCTGTCTCAATCACAACAAACTCCTCCTCTGAATATGACACTTCCAGAAATAAAAAAAACCTTAGGTTTCAATCTAGTGGCTTTTATTCTATTTATGTATTTTTGTTGATTACTGACACATTCTTCTGTCTTCCTGTGACAGGTTAAAGGATTACTTTCTGTTATAATTTTTAAGCTAAACAACTAACATATTAAAATTAATAAACATTAATTAAAACCTACTGACCTATATTTTCTCCAAAACGAAGTTTCATAACATTCTAAAAGTTATATCTTTTATTCGCCGATGATGTCACGTTATCCTGCCCACTATTTTCAGCACTGCGTGTTCAAAATACTTAAACCAATAACTTTGTGTTTAAAGCGCCATTTTGAAACCTAGGTATTGTAAACGGATTGGTACAGAGCAAAGGATACCCACGGAGTGGGTTTGGAAAACAATTAAATTTGCAGACAAGATTTCTGAAATACGGTAGAGATATGTTAATGAAATGCTATTGATAAAAAGCGTATTTGGGGTAGTTAGTTAGTAACAGGCATAGAAAATATTTACTTACAGTGGCCCTTTAAATAGAGGATATAGCTATGTTCATGACTTGTAGATTTATTGGATGTATGCAATACACAGTGGGTTAAGGTGTCTGTTGACTAAGTGCTGGGAACTCTCCAAAACATTGTGTATTAGCATAAATGGGTGAATAGCATTTAGTAAGTGGAAAAAAAAGTTGTATTGTGCCATGTTATTGGGAGTTATGTCAACCATCTAATATACAACTGAAGCGATATAGACTTTACTTGACTATTTCAAGTTTACTTAACATTTCTTTTTGAAATACAGTTGAAAAATTGGATTGTATCACCCATAAGGATACCATTTAAGTTTATTGCTTTTTCCCTCTTTCCCTTTTGCAGGAGGAAGAAATTGCCAGGCTTGAGAAAGTTTTAACATACCATAAGATTGTTCCAGCTAATGAATGACGACATTCTTCTGTATCTACATTTTGTTAACATTTTTTCCAAAATATGTGAAAATATTTTTCTGGGACCAAAAGGTTGTGAAATCTGTTAATAGTGTGCACTTTTTTCACAACTGGCATTATGTAAAGAAAACAATTACTTTGTTATGCGTTAATATAAATCAACTTTATTTTTCTTTCATTTTTACAAAGTATACCAGTAAATTTATAAATAAATATTTTTACACATTTATAAAACTTTTAAAAACATGTCAGACAAAAATATTTTCCAGAACTGTAAATTTTTATAACTAGCAAATTATCACTGAATAGCATAGCACTCCAGATTATTACTTTATCTGTTATGGTTTCTTGTAAATACACAATTTTCTTTTTTTTATTTCTTATAGTATGATTAGGTGTACCAGCACATAAATAATATGCACAAGAATCCATTGATATGTTTAAATAACAAAACCGTTAAGATTTCTGAATACTTGCCTGTATTACCTTTTCTTTTGCAATAAAATAATAAAAAGCAGTGCTATGAAATGTGCAAATCTGCCTGTAAGAAACAGCCAATCCATATATGTCTCTTTTTACCTAATGTGGGCCAAACTGTATAATTCTGCTGCAAACCAGGGTCGTTTTCGCACGTCACTGTTAAATTGTTTACAGATTCTGATTAATATTTGTAGAGCTAAAAATGACAGCCAGCTAATATGTTACCTGCTGTCAGTTTATACAAATGGGTAGAAGAAATCAAAGGGCAATTTAGCATCAATGGTTGGCTGAGCTTTGTAACCAGGCTCTGCAGGTGCAGAGACATCAGTGAAGGTAACGGAAGTGGAGATCTGCAAAATATTTTCACTTCCTGAATTCTGTAAAACAAAGCAAACAAAGCACTTTTAGCCAACGGTAATAACAGGATTCTGTATATAAAAAAAAAACCTATCAGTGATATTGATAAAAAAGCAAGATTTAAATATAAAATATTTATAAAAGGTAATTTTTTGATAATGAAAATGGTTAATTATATTTTTTACTATTAATGATATGTAAGATGTGTTTTTTCAACAAAGTAAACATTGAAGTTTAGTAAGAAATAGTAAAATTCAGATAACATATACAAATATCAAATAGTGCAGCAAACATATACAATATTTAAAATCCGGAACCCTCAAAATCAGTTACATTATAGCATCAGGTTTAGTAATCCTTCATAAATTAGAAGATGCTGCGTAAACAAAACAAAATTTATGCTTACCTGATAAATTTCTTTCTGTGTATCCAGTCCACAGGTTCATCCATTACTTGTGGGATATTCTCCTTCCCAACAGGAAGTTGCAAAGAGGACACCCACAGCAGAGCTAACCCCCACCTCCAGTCATTCGACCGAAGACAAGTAAGAAAAAGGAGAAACTATAGGGTGCAGTGGTGACTGTAGTTTTAAAAATAAAAACACCTGCCTTAAAGTGACAGGGCGGGCCGTGGACTGGATACACCACAAGAGAAAGAAATTTATCAGGTAAGCATAAATTTTGTTTTCTCTTGTAAGGTGTATCCAGTCCACGGGTTCATCCATTACTTGTGGGATACCAATACCAAAGCTTTAGGAAACGGATGAAGGGAGGGACAAGGCAGGAACTTAAACGGAAGGCACCACTGCCTGCAAGACCTTTCTCCCAAAAATAGCCTCCGAGGAAGCAAAAGTATCAAATTTGTAGAATTTAGAAAAAGTATGAAGCGAAGACCAAGTCGCCGCCTTACAAATCTGTTCAACAGAGGCATCATGTTTAAAAGCCCAAGTGGAAGCTACCGCTCTAGTAGAATGAGCTGTAATTCTTTCAGGAGGCTGCTGCCAGCAGCCTCATAAGCTAATCGGATTATGCTTCTCAGCCAAAAAGAAAGGGAATTTGCCGAAGCCTTTTGGCCTCTCCTCCTCCCAGAGTAGACAACAAACAGTGCAGATGTTTGACAAAAATCCTTTGTAGCTTGTAAATAAAACTTTAAAGCACGAACCACATCCAGATTGTGTAACAGACGTTCCTTCTTTGAAGAAGGATTAGGACACAGTGACGGAACAACAATTTCCTGATTGATATTCTTATTAGATACTACCTTAGGGTGAAACCCAGGTTTGGTACGCAAAACTACCTTATCTGCATGGAAGATCAGATAAGGGGAATCACACTGTAAGGCAGATAGCTCAGAAACTCTTCAAGCCGAAGAGATAGCTAATAAGAACAGAACTTTCCAAGATAAAACCTTGATATCTAAGGAATGCAAAGGTTCAAACGGAACTCCTTGAAGAACTTTAAGAACTAAATTTAAACTCCATGGCGGAGCAACAGGTTTAAACACAGGCTTGATTTTAACTAAAGCCTGACAAAACGCCTGAACGTCTGGAACATCTGCCAGACGCTTGTGCAAAAGAATAGACAGAGCAGAAATCTTTCCCTTTAAGGAACTAGCTGATAATCCCTTTTCCAATCCTTCTTGCAGAAAAGATAAAATCCTAGGAATCCTGACCTTACTCCATGAGTAACCCTTGGATTCACACCAATGAAGATATTTACACCATATCTTATGATAGATTTTCCTGGTGACAGACTTTCTAGCCTGAATCAAGGTATCAATGGCCAACTCGGAGAAACCACGTTTTGATAAAATCAAGCGTTCAATCTCCAAGCAGTCAGACGCAGAGAAATTAATTTTAATGTTTGAATGGACCTTGGAGTAGAAGGTCCTGCCTCAGCGGCAGAGTCCATGGTGGAAAGGATGACATGTCCACCAGATCTGCATACCAAGTCCTGTGTGGCCACGCAGGTGCTATCAAAATCACTGAAGCTCTCTCCTGCTTGATCTTGGCAATCAGACGAGGGAGGAGAGGAAATGGTGGAAACACATAAGCCAGGCTAAAGGACCAGGGCACTGCTAGAGCATCTATCAGTGCTGCCTGGGGATCCCTTGACCTGGACCCGTAACAAGGAAGCTTGGTGTTCTGACGAGACGCCATCAGATCCAGTTCTGGTTTGCCCCATAGTTGAATCAGCTGGGCAAATACCTCCGGATGGAGTTCCCACTCCCCTGGATGAAAGGCCTGCCGACTTAGAAAGTCTGCCTCCCAGTTCTCTACTCCTGGGATATGGATAGCTGAGAGATGGCAAGAGTGAACCTCTGCCCATAGAATTATCTTGGAAACCTCCATCATTGCCAGGGGACTCCTTGTTCCCCCCTGATGGTTGATATAGGCTACAGTCGTGATATTGTCCGACTGAAATCTGATTAATCTGACCGCAGCTAGCTGAGGCCAAGCCTGAAGAGCATTGAATATCGCTCTGAGTTCCAGAATGTTTATCGGAAGGAGGGCTTCCTCCTGAGTCCAAGAACCCTGAGCCTTCAGGGAGTTCCAGACTGCGCCCCAGCCCAGAAGGCTGGCATCTGTCGTCACTATAGTCCACTCTGGCCTGCGGAAACTCATTCCCCTGAACAGATGGACCCGAGATAACCACCAGAGAAGAGAATCCCTGGTCTCTTGATCCAGATTTAACAGAGGAGACAAATCTGTGTAGTCCCCATTCCACTGATTGAGCATGCAAAGTTGCAGTGGTCTGAGATGTAGGCGGGCAAACGAAACTATGTCCATTGCCGCTACCATTAGGCCGATCATTTCCATACACTGAGCCACTGACGGCCGAGAAGTGGAATGAAGAACACGGCAGGAAGTTAGAAGCTTTGATATCCTGACCTCTGTCAGAAAAATTTTCATTTCTACTGAATCTATCAGAGTTCCTAGGAAGGAAACTCTTGTGAGAGGAGAGAGAGAACTCTTTTCTTTGTTCACTTTCCACCCGTGAGACCTCAGAAAGGCCAGAACAATATCCGTATGGGACTTGGCGATTTGAAAAGTCGACACCTGGATCAGAATGTCGTCTAGGTAAGGAGCCACCGTGGCCTTAGAACCGCCAGAAGGGACCCTAGAACCTTCGTAAAGACTCTTGGCGCCGTGGCTAACCCGAAGGGAAGAGCCACAAACTGGTAATGCCTGTCTAGGAAGGCGAACCTGAGGAACTGATGATGCTCTCTGTGAATCGGAATGTGGAGATAAGCATCCTTTAAGTCCACGGTAGTCATATATTGACCCTCCTGGAGGATGGTTCGGATTGTCTCCATCTTGAAGGATGGGACCCTGAGAAATTTGTTTAGGATCTTGAGATCCAAGATTGGTCTGAAAGTTCCATCTTTTTTGGGAACTATAAACAGGTTTGAATAGAAACCCTGCCCCTGTTCATCTCTTGGAACTGGGTGGATCACTCCCATAACCAGTAGGTCTTGAACGCAACGTAAGAATGCCTCTCTCGTTATCTGGTTTGCAGATAGTTGTGAGAGATGAAATCTCCCCTTTGGAGATGAACCTTTGAATTCCAGAAGATATCCCTGGGAAACAATCTCTAGTGCCCAGGGATCCTGGACGTCTCTTGCCCAAGCCTGGGCGAAGAGAGAAAGTCTGCCCCCAACTTGATCCGGTCCTGGATCGGGGCCTACTCACTCCTTCATGCTGTCTTAGAGGCAACAGCAGGTTTTTTGGCCTGCTTCCCTTTGTTCCAAGTCTGGTTAGGTCTCCAGACTGGTTTGGACTGGGCGAAATTTCCCTCTTGTTTTGCATTAGAGGAAGCCGAAGCTGCTTTGACTTTGAAGTAACGTCAGCTGACCAGGACTTAAGCCATAGCGCCCTACGCGTCAGAATGACAAAACCTGAATTCTTAGCCGTTCGCTTGGTTAAATGAAAAACGGCGTCAGAAATAAAGGAATTAGCTAACTTAAGAGCTTTAATCCTGTCTAAGATATCATCTAACGGGGTCTCCACCTCTAGAGCCTCCTCAAGACACTCAAACCAAAAAGCCGCTGCAGCAGTAACTGGGGCAATGCATGCAAGAGGCTGGAGAATAAAACCTTGATGAATAAAAATTTTCTTAAGGAGACCCTCCAATTTTTTATCCATAGGATCTAGGAAAGCACAACTGTCCTCAACAGGGATAGTTGTACGCTTAGCTAGGGTAGAAACAGCTCCCTCCACCTTAGGGACCGTCTGCCACGAGTCCCGTATGGCGACATCTATGGGAAACATCTTTTTAAAAGCAGGAGGGGGAGAGAACGGCACACCTGGTCTATCCCATTACTTAGTAATAATTTCTGAAAACCTCTTAGGGACTGGAAAAACATCAGTGTAAACAGGCACTTCAAAGTATCTGTCCATTTTACACAATTTCTCTGGAACTACAATGGGGTCACAGTCATCCAGAGTCGCTAAAACCTCCCTGAGCAATAAGCTGAGGTGTTCAAGCTTAAATTTAAATGCTGTCATTTCAGAATCGGACTGAAGTAACACCTTCCCTGAATCTGAAATGTCACCCTCAGATAGAAACTCCCTTGCACCGGCTTCGGAGCCTAGTGAGGGTATATCGGACACAGCTATTAAAGCGTCAGAAAGCTCTGTTCTAGCCCCAGAGCTGTCTTGCTTTCCTTGTAACCCTGGCAGTTTGGACAATACCTCTGTAAGGGTAGAATTCATAACTGCCGCCATGTCCTGTAAGGTAAAAGAATTAGACGCGCTAGATGTACTTGGCGTCACTTGGGCGGGAGTTATAGGTTCTGACACATGGGGAGAGCTAGATGGCATAACCTCCCTTTTTTCTCCCTTTTCTCTGGTGATAAATCTTTAAAAGCCATAATATGGTCTTTATAGTTTATAGATACTTCAGTACATTTGGTACACATTCTAAGAGGGGGTTCCACAATGGCTTCTAAACATATTGAACAAGGAGTTTCCTCTATGTCAGACATGTTTAACAGACTAGTAATGACACCAGCAAGCTTGGAAAACACTTTAATAAATGTGAAACAGCAATTAAACAAAAACAGTACTGTGCCTTTAAGAGAAAAAAACTAGCACTTAAACTGCAAAACAGTGTTAAAAAGTAGTAAAAACTTCGAAATTTTTACAGTTTGTGTAAGGGACTAAAGCAACTTAGCACCAACTTGCAAATGGATGATTAACCCCTTAGCCCCCAAACCGGATTCAAAAAACGTCAACCACCTGTAAAAGACAGTTAAGCACCTTGCCACAGCTCTGCTGTGGCTCCTACCTGCCCTCAAATACGATTAGGGAAGAAATAAGCCCTCTATAGTGGTCCTCAGATGCAAGAGGACTCCTCTAGGGAAGCTGGATGTCTCAGTCTGAAGGAAACTGCGCAACTGAAGCGTGAAAATAGGCCCCTCCCACCTCCTAGGAGTATCTGACTATGCCATGTGGAAAACTAGGCCCCAAATAAAGACTTATCACCCTCAGAGAAAAAAACGTCCCATTAATGAAACATGTAAACGTTTTGTCACTAATTAATATGAATATTAACATGAGTATTACCCCATTTTGTAAGCATGATCCCAGTCGTCGTAAAATCACTGCATCTAGCTTACCTCAATATACACAAGGTTCTGTCAGCATTTTCTAGAACTTATCCTTTCTCTAGAAATAAAAGTACTGAACATACCTCAAAGCAGGTAATCTGCAGACCGTTCCCCCAACTGAAGTTATCCCATACTCTTCAGTTATGTGTGAGAACAGCAATGGACCTTAGTTACAAACCGCTAAGATCATCAACCTCCAGGCAGAACTCTTCTTCTAATTTCTGCCTGAGAGTAAAACAGTACAACACCGGTACCGTTTAAAAATAACAAACTCTTGATTGAAGGCAAAACTACACTAAGTCACCACATATCTCTTGATACTTCCTATCTTTTCGAGAGTTGCAAAGAGAATGACTGGGGGTTAGGGGAGGAGCTATATAGACAGCTCTGCTGTGGGTGTCCTCTTTGCAACTTCCTGTTGGGAAGGAGAATATCCCACAAGTAATGGATGAACCCGTGGACTGGATACACCTTACAAAAGAAACAGAAGCATGAATACTCAGTCTAATTTAGCAAAACGCAAGAGATATCCAATGTATATCAGGTATCTGAAACTATGAATGAGAAAAGCAATGTCTTATTGGTTTTAAAATATCGTTGAAAGCTGATAAAATAGACATTGCTTCTTTACAGATTTTTTTTTATCCCTTAATTTTGAGATTGTAATTTCACTTTTGGATCAGTCCAAGCTTCAAGGTGAATAGTGACCAAATCTCTGTAAATAAAACTAAATTGACAGAAAGTTGAGGATAGCACTTACAGGAGAAGCTGAGCTAGAAGGTAATGTTCATTCCTGCAACTAAGAACTCAATTGTGCACCCATTTGTTAAGAATAATGTGCAGTCAAGAGCACAACACCTCCAGAGTGCCAACCAAGTTAACCTGGATATTCAGCAGTCAATAGAAATGGTAATAATGCTCTTCATATTTATGGCCTCACAAACTTTCCTTTAAAAGGATGTTTAACCCCTTTGCCTATATGGACATAGATCTATGTCATGTGTTACATAGCCCATTGTACCACATAACAAGGGTGACCATATTGCCGCTTTAAAAAGGGACACATATGAAAAATACATGTGTCAGGGCTGTTTAAAGAAATGTTTTGTATAAGAACTCTGACATATGTATTTTTCATATGTGTCCCTTTTTAAAGCGGCAATATGGTCACCCTACACATAACGTGCATCTACGTCCATAATGCTGGAAGCCTTAGCAGTCTCGGTTGTCACTTGTGGGCTTCTAGCATATGCCTTCATATAGTTACGGAGCACAATCAGTGCACGATTACCATATGAAGCCAAATAGCAAGATTGTTACAGAAGATGGCACTGAGGAGGGTCCGGGACCCTACACTACAGAAAATACATTTGGGAGGGATGGGATGTTACACTACAGAAAAATCAGCATGGGGGGACCCCTACACTACAAAAAAAATTAATACAATTAAAAAATGAATACAAAACTGGTTACTGTCAGACAACAGCCACTACCGAAGATGGCTGCCACTAGGGAGAGGGTTGAGGAAGAATAAGCATAAAATTATATTTATTTTATTTCATGGTGGTGAGAGTGCACAAGCCATGGTTTTGTGCTTTGAAACCACAACCTATTAAAATGGGTTTGGTTTGCAAATAAAAACAGAAATCTTTATTTTATCACTTTGTGTACACACACATGCTTCCTTATCTTATATCTGTAAACCAAAGCCCGATACACCCTACTGTGAGTGTAATTTCTTCTGGCTGTGTTTACATAGATTGTCAATGGCTTATACTTAATGTGAGGGTAAATGTCAGACTGTAAGAATATTGCAATGAAAAATATATTGTGTACAAGCAAAACAGCATCATTTGTTTTTTCTCATAAAGCGTATGAATATTTTATAATACAAGATTTATTATCCAACTTGGTATCTTCTGTCCCCCCACCCCTTCCTTTATTCTTTGACTTAGAGAGCAGTCCCACCCATTTTCTACATAGGCTTCCTATTCAAAGATTTAACCCTTTTCACGGATAGATTAAAAAAAAGTACACATATACTTTTTTTTTTAATGGCAAATATTACATATATTGCATTTGATTAGCTAATGTTTACCATCACTTTAAGTATAGAAACTTTTAGTATAGGTAGGGATACCACAGGCTGAATCAGCTATTATAAATGCCGAAATAAGGGTAAAGGCGCCACTTATAAAAAATATAATATACACTAGCAGGTAAAATTGATCATTGGAAACAAATTAAAGTAGAGAAAATTTGTGGTAAACTGTCCCTTTAATGACTAGAAACAACTGCCTGAAGTTTTTTTTTCTACCAAAAGCTGCTTTACAAGAAGCAAAAACATCAAAATGGTACAATTTAGAAAACATATGTAAGGAAGACTAAGTAGCTGCCTTGCAAATTTGATCAACAACCCACCTTAAAAACTCAGGAAGTATTAACTGACCTATTAGAACGTACAGTAATATGTTTAGGAAGAGACTGTCCTGCCTCCAAGTGAGCCTTAGCATCAAAAGCTTCAACCAGGATGCTAACAAAACAGCTGTAGCCTTCTGACCCTTCCTATAACCAGAAAAACGAACAAACTAGAGGATTGTCTAAAATCCTTAGTAGCCTGCAAACTGAATTTCAAATCTCAGACAACATTCAAATTATGAAGAAACCTCTCCTTAGAATTCTTTGGATTACAACAAAAAGGAACAATAATCTCATGATCAATATTCTCAGAAGATACCACCTTAAACAAGATAAGGAGGCTCACAGAAAAGAGCAAATAATTCAGAAACTCTTCTAGCAGAAGAAATTGACAAAAGAAACAGAACTTTCCAAGACAAAAGCTAAATATCCAAATTATGCATGGGTTCAAGAGGGAGAATCTGCAAGACCATTAAAACCAAATTAAAGTTCCAAGGAGAAGAAATTGGTTTAATCACTGTCTTGATCCTGACTAAAGCCTTAAAAGCTCTGAATATCAGGGAGCAAACTTTTTGTGAAACAAAACTGAAAGAGAAGAAATCTGGCCTTTTAATCCCTTGAGTGCTAACGACGGCTCTGAGCCGTCACAGAGTTTCCCACTCTGGTGCCAACGACGGCTCAGAGCCGTCGCTAGCACTGTCCCACCTTGAGGGAGATCTGGGGGCTCCTACCCCGGCGATCATGCCTGTAGAGTGACAGGCATCACCGGGGCTTCCCGTTTTGTGTGGTGACGTCACGCGCAATAACATGATGATGTCACCGTGCAACTTTATACTTAACAATGTTAAGTATAGGAGCAGGGGGCATGCTGCTTAGAAGCCTGTATCTCAGGCATCTATGCAGCTACAGACCCCCAAGACCCACCATTGGAAAGGTAATGGCCCATTCCAACAGTGTAAGTCTTGGGGGACTGAAAAAAAAAAAAGAAGTTTAAAAAAATTGTTCAAAAAATAAAATAAAAAAACATTAAAAAATCTTAGCACCCAGGTGGGAAAGTGCTTAGCACTCAAAGAGTTAAAGAACTGGAGAATAAACCTTTATCCAAACCATCCTTAAAGGGATAGTAAACCCAAATATTTTCTATCATAATTCAGATAGAGAATGTAATTTTAAGCAACTTTCTAATTTACTCCTATTAACAATTTTTCTTCGTTCTCTTGGTATCTTTATTTGAAAAAGCAGGAATGAAAGCTTTGGAGCCAGCATATTTTTGGTTCAGTACCCTGGATAGGGCTTGCTGATTGGTGGGTACATTTAGCCATACAATCAGCAAGTGCAACCCAGGTTCTGAAGCTAAAATGGGCCGGCTCCAAAGCTTTTATTCCTGTTTTTTCAAATAAAGATACCAAGAGAAAGAAGAAAATTGATAATAGAAGTAAATTAGAAAGTTGCTTAAAGGATTACTTTCTGTTATAATTTTTAAGCTAAACAACTAACATATTAAAGTTAATAAACATTAATTAAAACCTACTGACCTATATTTTCTCCAAAACGAAGTTACATAACGTTCTAAAAGTTATATCTTTTATTCGCCGATGATGTCACGTTATCCTGCCCACTATTTTCAGCACTGAGTGTTCAAAATACTTAAACCAATAACTTTGTGTTTAAAGCGCCATTTTGAAACCTAGGTATTGTAAACGGATTGGTACAGAGCAAAAGAAACCCACGGAGTGGGTTTGGAAAACAATTAAATTTGCAGACAAGATTTCTGATATACGGTACAGATATGTTAATGAAATGCTATTGATAAAAAGCGTATTTGGGGTAGTTAGTTAGTAACAGGCATAGAAAATATTTACTTACAGTGGCCCTTTAAAATTGCATGCATGTTTCATACACCAGGAAATAAAGGCTTTCCAAACCGTATGATACATTTTTCTTGTCACATGTTTACGAGCCTGAATCAAAAAGTCTCAATTGCAGAATCAAAAAAACCTCTATGCCTTAGAACTAAAGTTCACTCTCCAAGCCATCAAGTTTAGAGATCTGAGATCCTGATGAAAAAAATGGACCTTGAGACACAAGGTTGTGGCGCAATGAAAGAGTCCACAGAGGACAACTGAACATCTGTATCAGATCTGCTTATCAAGTTCTGCAAGGCCAAGCTGGAGAAATCAGAATTACTGATTACACTTCCTGCTTGCTCCTGGCTATTACTCTTAGTAACAGAACAAGAGGAGGATAAATGTAAGTCAGACAAAACAACCAAGGCACTACTGGAGCATCCACAAACTCTGCTTGAGGATCCTTGGACCTTGCAAAGTATCTAGAAAACTGTTATTTAACCGAGAAGCCATCAGATCTATTTATGGGAGTCCCAATAAATCCACAATTTGATTGAAAACTACCAGATGAAGAGGCCACTCCCAGTTGCTCACCCCTGAAATATGCACCTTCTCTATCCAGGTAAAAATCTGAGATACTGACCTCATCACCAGGGAACTGCATGTTCCCCCTTGATGATTGATTGGAAATGTAGATAAGTATCTCTTTTCAGAAAAGGCCAGCTATAGGTAACCACACTTCCTGAGGAGACCAAACTCACTATGCTCTCCAAGACCCCAGACTGCACCTGAAACCAAAAGTCTTCCATTTGTTGTGTTCACAGTTCAAATTGTACGAACAAAGGATGCCACTTTAACAATAGACGTATGATTTATACACCAAGAAAGAGGATTGTCTTGCTCTCAAATCCAGAAGAACTTTCTGAGTATAATCCCTGCACCACTAAGGAAGTATATAAAAGTAGTGAGGTCTCATGTAAAACCGAGCAAATGGAACATCACCCGGTGCTGCTATCATCTGACCTAACACCTCCATACAAAGAGATACAGAAGGAAAAGGAACAGACTAATTATTTTAACAAGCTGAAAGTAACTTCATTCAGTATTCAGTCTATTGTGTCACCTAGGAGAGGTTCCCTGGACTAATGAAAAACATAATTTATGTAAGAACTTACCTGATAAATTCATTTATTTCCTATTGGCAAGAGTCCATAAGCTAGTGACGTATGGGATATACATTCCTACCAGGAGGGGGCAAAGTTTCCCAAACCTCTAAATGCCTATAAATACACCCCTCACCACACCCACAATTCAGTTTAACAAATAGCCAAATAATAGAAAAAGGAGTAAAAAGCATAAAAAAAGGAACTGGAAATATAATTGTGCTTTATACAAAAAAACATAACCACCATAAAAAGGGTGGGTCTCATGGTCTCTTGCCAATATGAAAGAAATTAATTTATCAGGTAAGTTCTTACATAAATTATGTTTTATTTCATGTAATTGGCAAGAGTCCATGCACTAGTGACGTATGGTATATTAATACCCAAGATGTGGAACTCCACAGAAGAGTCACTAGAGAGGGATAAAAATAAAAACAGCCATTTTCCGCTGAAAAAATTAAATCCACATCCAAAAAAAAAAAGTTTTTCTCATAATTAAAAAAAAAATGAAAAAAAAAATTAAAACATAAGCAGAGGAATCAAACTGAAAACGCTGCCTGAAGAACCATTCTACCAAAAACTGCTTCCAAAGAGGCAAATACATCAAAACGGTAGAATTTAGTAAATGTATGCAAAGAAGACCAAGTTGCTACTTTGCAAATCTGATCAACTGAAGCTTCATTCTTAAAAGCCCATGAAGTGGAAACTGATCTAGTAGAATGAGCTGTGATTCTCTGAGGCGGGGCCTGACCCGACTCCAAATAAGACTGATGAATCAAAAGCTTTAACCAGGATACCAAGGAAATGGCAGAAGCTTTCTGACCTTTCCTAGGACCAGAAAAAACAACAAATAGACGTCTTCCTGAAATCTTTGGTAGCTTCAACATAATATTTCAAAGCTCTTACAACATCCAGAGAATGTAAGGATCTCTCCAAAGAATTCTTAGGATTAGGACACAAAGAGGGTACAACAATTTCCCTATTAATGTTGTTAGAATTCACAACTTTAGGTAAACATTTAAAAGAAGTCTGCAAAACTGCCTTATCCTGATGAAAACTCAGAAAAGACGACTCACAAGAAAGAGCAGATAATTCAGAAACTCTTCTAGCAGAAGAGATAGCCAAAAGGAACAACACTTTCCAAGAAAGTAGTTTAATATCCAAAGAATGCATATGCTCAAAAGGAGGAGCCTGTAAAGCCTTCAAAACCAAATTAAGACTCCAAGGAGGAGAGATTGATTTAATGACAGGCTTGATACGGACCAAAGCCTGCACAAAACAGTGAATATCAGGAAGCTTAGCAATCTTTCTATGAAATAATACAGAGCAGAAATTTGTCCCTTCAAGGAACTTGCAGACCAACCATTATCCAAACCATCCTGAAGGAACTGTAAAATTCTAGGAATTCTAAAAGAATGCCAGGAGAATTTATGAGAACACCATGAAATAGAAGTCTTCCAAACTCGATAATAAATCTTCCTAGAAACAGATTTACGAGCCTGTAACATAGTATTAATCACTGAGTCAGAGAAACCTCTATAACTAAGCACTAAGCGTTCAATTTGCATACCTTCAAATTTAACAATTTGAGATCTTGATGGAAAAACGGTCCTTAAGACAGAAGGTCTGGTCTTAAAGGTAGTGGCCAAGGTTGGCAACTGGACATCCGGACAAGATCCGCATACCAGAACCTGTGAGGCCATGCTGGTGCTAACAGAAACACAAACAATTGTTCCATGATGATCTTGGAGATCACTCATGGAAAAAAAACTAGAGGCGGGAAGATATAAGCAGTTTGGTAAAACCAAGGAACTGCTTACACATCCACCAACTCTGCCTGAGGATCCCTGGACCTGGACAAGTACCTGGGAAGTTTCTTGTTTAGATGGGAAGCCATCAGATCTGTTTCTGGAACACCCCAGATCTGAACAATCTGAAAAAACACATCTCGATGGAGAGACCACTCCCCCGGATGTAAAGACTGACGGCTGAGATAATCTGCTTCCCAATTGTCTACACCTGGGATATGTACTGCAGAAATTAGACAAGAGCTGGATTCCGCCCAAGAAAGTATCTGAGATACTTCTTTCATAGCTAGGGGACTGTGAGTCCCACCCTGATGATTGACATATGCCACAGTTGTGATATTGTCTGTCTGAAAACAAATTAATGGTTCTCTCTTTAACAGAGGCCAAACCTGAAGACCCCTGAAAATAGCACGGAGTTCAATATTGATTGGTAACCTCGCCTCTTGAGGTTTCCAAACCCCTTGTGCTGTCAGAGATCCCCAGACAGCTCCCCAATCTGAAAGACTTGAATCTGTTGTGATTACAGTCCAGGTTGGATGAACAAAAGAGGCCCTTTGAACTATACGATGGTGGTCTAACCACCAAGTCAGAGAGAGTTGAACATTGGGATTTAAGGATATTAACTGTGATATCTTTGTATAATCCCTGCACCATTGTTTCAGCATCCAAAGCTGGAGAGGTCTCATATGAAAACAAGCAAAGGGGATCGCGTCCGATGCTGTCATGGACACTGAATTTATATCTGGAAACCTAAAAAAGTATATTTATGCTTACCTGATTAATTGTTTTTACGATATGACGAGTCCACGGATTTCATCCTTACTTGTGGGATATTAACCTCCTGCTAACAGTAAGTGGCAAAGAGCACCACAGCAGAGCTGTTTAAATAGCCCCTCCCTTCCCCTCCAGTCATTCGCCCGAAGGATATAGGAAGAGAAAAGGAAAGGCTAAAAAGGTGCAGAGGTGACTGAAGTTTTCAAAAAATAAAATAAATCTGTCTTAAAATAACAGGGTGGGTCGTGGACTCGTCATATCGTAAAAGAAATTAATTTATCAGGTAAGCATACATTTACTTTTCTTCTACAAAAGATATGACGAGTCCACGGATTTCATCCTTACTTGTGGGAAACCAATACCAAAGCAATAGGACACGGATGAAAGTGAGGGACAAGACAGGAATCTAAACGGAAGGCACCACTGCTTGAAGAACCTTTCTCCCAAAATAGCCTCAGAAGAAGCAAAAGTATCAAATTTGGAAAATTTTGAAAAAGTGTGAAGGGACGACCAAGTCGCAGCCTTACAAATCTGTTCAACAGATGCATCGTTTTTAAAAGCCCATGTGGAAGCCACAGCCCTAGTAGAATGAGCCGTAATTCTTTCAGAAGGCTGCTGTCCAGCAGTCTCATATGCCAGGCGGATGATACTTCTCAGCCAAAAAGAAAGAGGTAGCCGTAGCTTTCTGACCCCTACGCTTTCCAGAATAAACAATTAATAATAAAGATGATTGATGGAAATCCTTAGTTGCCTGTAAGTAAAACTTTAAGGCACGGACCACGTCCCCAAGTTATGTAACAGACTCTCCTTCTTAGAAGAAGGATTAGGACACAACGAAGGAACAACAATTTCCTGATTAATATTCTTATTCGAAACAACATTAGGAAGAAAACCAGGTTTGGTACGTAAAACCACCTTATCAGAATGAAATATGAGATAAGGCGAATCACACTGTAACGCTGAAAGCTCAGAAACTGTTTGAGCAAAAGAGATAGCAACCAAAAACAGAACTTTCCAAGATAATAGTTTAATATCTATGGAATGCATAGGTTCAAACGGAACCCCTTGAAGAACTCGAAGAACTAAATTCAAACTCCAGGGAGGAGTAATAGGTCTAAATACAGTCTTAATTCTAGATAGAGCCTGACAAAAAGACTGGTACATTTGCCAAACGTTTGTGAAACAGAATTGACAAAGCTGAAATTTGTCCCTTTAAGGAACTTGCTGATAATCCTTTCTCCAATCCTTCTTGGAGAAAAGACAGAATCCTAGGAATCCTAACTTTACTTCATGAGTAACCCATGGATTCACACCAATAAAGATAATTACGCCATATCTTATGATAGATTTTTCTAGTGACAGACTTTCTAGCCTGTATCAAAGTATTGATAACCGAATCAGAGAATCCTCGCTTCGATAAAATCAAGCGTTCAATCTCCACGCAGTCAGCTGCAGAGAAATTAGATTTGGATGTTGGAAAGGACCTTGAATGAGAAGGTCCTGTCTCAATGGAAGTTTCCACGGTGGCAGAGAGGACATGGCCACTAGATCTGCATACCAAGTCCTGCATGGCCACGAAGGCGCTATCAGGATCACTGAAGCTCTCTCCTGTTTGATTCGAGCAATCACGCGTGGGAGGAGAGGAAACGGCGGAAACACATAAGCTAGGCTGAACAACCAAGGCACTGCCAAGGCATCTATCAGTTGGGCCTGAGGATCCCTTGACCGGGATCCGTATCATGGAAGCTTGGCATTCTGTCGAGACGCCATCAAATCCAATTCCGGTCTGCCCCATCTGAGAATCAATGAGGCAAATACCTCCGGGTGAAGTTCCCACTCCCCCGGATGAAAAGTCTGTCGACTTAGAAAATCTGCTTCCCAGTTCTCTACTCCTGGGATGTAGATCGCTGACAGATGACAAGAGTGGACCTCTGCCCAACTGATTATCTTGGATACCTCTATCATCGCTAAGAAACTCCTTGTCCCCCCCCTGATGATTGACATATGCCACAGTCGTGATGTTGTCCAACTGGAATCTGATGAATTTGGCCTCCAGAATATTGATGAATTTGGTTCCAGAATATTGATTGGAAGAAGAGACTCCACTTGAGTCCAAACACCCTGAGCCTTCAGGGTGTTCCAAACTGCACCCCAGCCCAGAAGGCTGGCATCTGTTGTCACTATCACCCACGAGGCTCTGCAGAAACAAGTCCCTTGGGACAGATGAACCGGCGACAACCACCAAAGAAGAGAGTTTCTGGTCTCTTGATCCAGATTTATCTGAGGAGATAAATCCGCATAATCCTCATTCCACTGTCCAAGCCTGTACAGTTGCAGTAGTCTGAGATGAAAGCGAGCAAACGGAACGATGTCCATTGCCACTACCATTAATCCAATTACTTCCATACACTGAGCCACTGATGGCCGAGGAATGGACTGAAGTGCTCGGCAAGTATTTAGAATCTTTGATTTTCTGACCTCCGTCAGAAATATTTTCATGGCTACCGAGTCTATCAGAGTTCCCAAGAAAGGAACCCTTGTTTGTTGGACAAGTGAACTCTTCTCTATGTTCACCTTCCAGCCGTGAGTTCTCAGAAAAGACAACACTGTGTCCGTGTGAGATATTGTTAGATGATATGTTGACGCTTGAATCAGAATATCGTCCAGATAAGGCGCCACCGCTATTCCTCGCAGTCTGAGAACCGCCAAAAGAGACCCTAGAACCTTTGTGAAGATTCTGGGTGCTGTGGCCAACCCGAAAGGAAGAGCCACAAACTGATGTTTTTCCAAGAAGGCAAACCTTAGAAACCGATGATGATCCTTGTGAATTGGAATATGAAGGTAAGCATCCTTTAAATCCACGGTAGTCATATACTGACCCTCCTGGATCATTGGTAAAATTGTTTATATTGTCTCCATCTTGAATGATGGAACTCTTAGAAATTTGTTAAGACACTTGAGGTCCAAGATGGGTCTGAACGTTCCCTCTTTTTTTGGAACCACAAATAAGTTTGCGTAAAACCCCTGTCCCTGTTCCAATTTTGGAACTGGACAAATTACTCCCATAGTAGAAAGGACTTTTACACAGTGTAAGAACGGGTCTCTTTATCTGGTTTGCAGATAACTTTAAAAGATGAAATCTCCCTCTTGGGAGAAAATCCTTGAATTCCAATTGATAACCGTGGGTCACTATTTCTAGTGCCCAGGGATCCTGAACATCTCTTGCCCAAGCCTGAGCAAAGAAAGAGACTCTGCCCCCTACTAGATCCAGTCCCGGATCGGGGGCCGTCCCTTCATGCTGTCTTAGGAGCAGCAGCGGGTTTTTTGGATTGTATACCCTTATTCCAGTTCTGATTAGGTCTCCAGACTGACTTAGATTGGGTAAAATTCCCTTCCTGCTTTGAGGAAGAAGAAGAAGTGGGGGGGGGTCCTCCTCTAAAGTTCTGAAAGGAACGAAAATTATTCTGTTTACCCCTTATTTTAACCGACTTATCCAAGGTAGGGCATGGCCTTTACCTCCTGTAATATCAGAAATAATTTCCATCAATTCTGGCCCGAAAAGGGTCTTACCCTTAAAGGGAATAGCTAAAAGCTTAAGTTTTGATGAGACATCAGCACACCAAGATTTTAGCCACAATGCTCTACGTGCTAAAATAGCAAATCCTGCATTCTTTGCCGCTAATTTAGCAATTTGAAAAGCGGCATCAGTAATAAAAGAATTAGCTAGCTTGAGAGCCTTAATTCTATCTAAGATGTCAGCTAATGGAGTCTCAACCTTAAGAGACTCTTCTAGAGCCGCAAATCAAAAAGCTGCTGCAGTAGTTACTGGAACAATGCAAGCCGTAGGTTGTAAAAGAAACCCCTTATTAACAAATAATTTCTTTAGTAGACCCTCTAATTTCTTATCCATAGGGTCTTTGAAAGCACAACTATCTTCAATGGGTATAGTAGTACGCTTAGCTAGGGTAGATATAGCTCCCTCTACCTTAGGGACCGTTTGCAATGAGTCCCGAATGGTATCTGATATGGGAAACATTTTCTTAAAATTAGGAGGGGGAGAAAACGGTATACCTGGTCTATCCCATTCCTTTTTAATAATTTCCGAAATTCTCTTAGAAACCGGAAAAACATCAGTGTAAGTAGGTACTTCCAAATATTTATCCATTTTACACAATTTCTCTGGAGGAATCACAATAGGGTCACAATCATCCAGAGTCGCTAAAACCTCCCTAAGTAACAGGCGGAGGTGTTCAAGCTTAAATTTAAATGGCATAGCATCCGAATCTGTCTGAGGTAAAGCATTCCCTGAATCAGAAATTTCACCCTCAGACAGTAATTCCCTGATCCCCAACTCAGAGCACTGTGAGGGAACATCGGAAATAGCTAATAAAGCATCAGAGGATTCAGTATTTACATTAATACCTGACCTACTGCGTTTGCCCTGCAACACTGGTAATTTAGACATAACTGCAGCCATCTCCTGCAGAGTAAAAGAATTAGATGCACTAGATGTACTTGGCGTCGCTCGTGTGGGCATTAAAGGTTGTGACACTTGGGGAGAATTGGATGGCAAATCCTGATTCTCTTCAGACTGAGAATTATCCTTAGGCACACTTTATTTAAAATATGCTTTTTACATTGTATGGCCCTTTCAGTACAAGAGTTACACAATGTTAGAGGGGGTTGCACAATAGCTTCTAAACACATAGAACAATGAGAATCCTCAATGTCAGACATGCTGAACAGACTAGTAATACCACAAAAGTCGTTTAAACACTTATTTATAGCATAAAATAAACTTTAGAAAAAACGTGTACTGTGCCTTTAAGAAAAGAAAAAGTGAACAATTTTTCCAAAAATGATCAAATAACGTTAAATTATCTCGAAACTTAAACTAAGATCGTTGGTTTATCCAAAAATTACTGCACCCTGAAGCAAGGGCAGAAATAAGGCTTTAAAGTACTAATATTAAAATTTTGCCTGCTTGCTGCAGCCTAGCCTGAAGGAAGTGCGCATCTGAGCACGCGAAAAATAGGCCACGCCCCTTGAGGTTGATGCCAAAGTACGCCCAAACACAACCGCATGGAAAGCGGTTTCACACCTAAGTAAAATCAGCTAGTGCCATACAACCCCTCAAATACACCAGTAAATAAATATATAAATATCAGAAAAAAACGTTATGTATTGTTTTTCTTTTTTATAATGCCCATAGTGTCACACAATGCCCATAAGTCAACCTTTAAATAAGATTAAATAAAATTAGGGATTCCAGTAATACCCTTTATATAACATAGGAATACTGCTTACCCAATTCCCATACAGGCAAATAAATGCCAGCCAGTTCTGATATATCAAGTCTCCTCAGAAAAAAAGGCTGCACATACCTTAATGCTGCTTGTAGCATGAAACCAGTCTCCACACTGAAGATGTCTCATGGTTACCTTCAGAAGTCTTGTGGGAACCAGCGTGGATCTTAGTTACAACTGCTAAGATCATCAACCTCAGGGCAGAAATCTTCTTCTATAACCCCCTGAGGAAAATAGTACACACCGGTACCATTTAAAATAAAAAAAAATCTTGATTGAAGAAACTAAAACTAACACTTCACTTTACCATGTCTTCCTAGTATAACACAGGCAAAGAGAATGACTGGAGGGGAAGGGAGGGGCTATATATATATATATATATATATATATATACAGCTCTGCTGTGGTGCTCTTTGCCACTTCCTGTTAGCAGGAGGTTAATATCCCACAAGTAAGGATGAAATCCGTGGACTCGTCATATCTTTGTAAAAGAAAGGTGGCCCTTGTCTGAGGAATCAAGGAACTTTTTGATAAATTGATCCTCCAACAATGTCTTTGAAGAAACAACACTAGTTAATTTGTGTGAGATTTGGCAGAATGTAAAGACTGAGCTAGTACCAAGATATCGTCCAAATAAGGAAACACCACAATACCCTGTTCTCGGATTACAGAGAGTAGGGCACCGTGGACCTTTGAAAAGAGATATGCAGATATGCATCCTGTAAGTCTATCGTGGACATATAATGACCTTGCTGAACAAAAGGCAGAATAGTCCTTATAGTCCCCATTTTGAAAGTTGGCACTCTTACAAAACTATTCAAAATTTTCAGATCCAGAACTGGCTTGAAAGAATTTTCTTTCTTTGGGACAATGAATATATTTGAATAAAACCCCAAACCCTGTTCCTGAAACGGAACTGGTATGATTACTTCTGAAAGCTCTAGATCTGAAACACACTTCAGAAAAGCCTGAGCCTTCACTGGATTTGCTGGAACGCGTGAGAGAAAAAAATCTTCTCACAGGAGGTCTTACTCTGAATCCTATTCGATACCCTTGAGAGACAATACTCTGAATCCAAAGATTTTGGACAGAATCTGACAAAATGTTTTGGAAAAATTTTAATCTGCCCCCCAACAGCTGAGCTGGAATGAGGGCCGGCTTTGGTTTCTTAAAAGGCTTGGATTTATTCCAACTTGAAGAAGGTTTCCAATTAGAACCAGATTCTTTAGGGGAAGGATTTGGTTTCTGTTCCTTATTCTGTCAAAAAGAACGAAAACGATTAGAAACTTTAGATTTACCCTTTAGATCTTTTATCCTGAGGTAAAAAAAACTCCCTTTCCCCCAGTGACAGTTGAAATAATTTAATCCAACTGAGATAAATAAATTGTTATCTTGGAAAGAAAGAGATAGTAATCTAGACTTAGATACCATGTCGGCATTCCAATACTTGAGCCACAAAGCTCTTCTGGCTAAAATAGCTAAAGACATAGATTTAACATAAATTTTGATGATATCAAAAATAGCATCACAGATAAAATGATTAGCATGTTGAAGCAAGCAAAAAATGCTAGACAAATCAGGATCCGTTTCCTGTTGCGCTAAGCTTTCCAACCAGAAAGTTGATGCAGCTGCAACATCAGCCATAGAAATGGCAGGCCTGAGAAGATAGCCAGAATATAAATAAGCTTTCCTTAGATAAGATTCAAGTTTCCTATTTAAAGGATCCTTAAAGGAAGTACTATCTTCCATAGGGATAGTAGTACGTTTTGGCAAGAGTAGAAATAGCCCCATCAACTTTTTTCCAATACTCCAATCTAACTGTTGGCAAAGGATACAAATTTTTAAACCTTGAATAAGGAATAAAAGAAGTACCAGGCCTATTCCATTCCTTTGAAATCATATCAGAAATAGCATCAGGAACTGGAAAAACCTCTGGAGTAACCACAGAAGGTTTATAAACCAAATTTAAATGTTTACTAGTTTTAGTATCAAGAGGACTAGTTTCCTCAATATCCAAAGTAATCAACACCTCTTTTAACAAGGAACAAATATATTCCATCTTAAATAGATAAGTATATTTGTCAGTGTCAATATCTGAGGAGGATAATTCAGTATATTGTCGGTCATTTGAAATTTCATCAACTTTATGAGAAGTTTTAAAAGACCTTTTTACGTTTATTAGAAGGCGGAATAGCAGACAAAGCGTTCTGAATCGCATCAGCAATAAAATCTTTTATATTCACAGGGATATCATGTACATTAGATGTTGAAGGAACAACATGCATTGTACTAGTACTGATGGATACATTCTCGGCATGTAAAAGCTTATCATGACAACTGTTACATACTACAGCTGGAGATATAATCTCTGCTAATTTACAACAGATACACTTATCTTTGGTTATCAGGCAGCAGGGATCCAACAGTGGTTTCTAAGACAGGATCAGATTGAGGCATCTTGCAAATGTAATAGAAAAAAAATAACATATAATGCAAAATTATCAATTTCCTTTTATGGCAGTTTCAGGAATGGGAAAAAAATGCAAACAGCATAGCCCTCTGAGCATAGAAAAAGGCAAGAGGCATATCGGAAGTGGGGTTTAAATAATTAAATTATTTGGTGCCAAGTATGACACAATGCAAAATGAAATTTTTTGGCGCTAACAACATCCGGAAATTACGCAACTCGCATCATGGCAGACGCAACCTTGTGCAAGGACACCTGGCGTCAACTAAAACGCCGGCGAAGACAAATTTGTGTCACCGAACGTATCTTCGCGCCAAAAAAAATGTGCCAAGAATGACGCAATAAATATCAGCATTTTGCGGCCTCACAAGTCTAATTTTGCCGGAGAAAATTTTGAAAAAAAGATTATACCCCAGGTAAGAAAAAATAACTTCCTAAATATGTTTTCCCAAATTTGAAACTGAAAGTCTGCAAAAGGAAATATACATAAACCTGACTCATGGCAAATATAAGTACAATACATATATTTAGAACTTTACATAAATACATAAAGTGCAAAACCATAGCTGAGAGTGTCTTAAGTAATGAAAACATACCAAAAGACACCCATCCACATATAGCAGATAGCCAAACCAGTACTGAAACAGTTATCAGTAGAGGTAATGGAATATGAGAGTATATTGTCGATCTGAAAAGGGAGGTAGGAGATGAATCTCTACGACCAATAACAGAGAACCTATGAAAAGATTTCCCGTGAGGAAAACCATAGAATTCAATAGGTGATACTCCCTTCACATCCCTCTGACATTCACTGTACTCTTAGAGGAATCGGGCTTCAAAATGCTGAGAAGCGCATATCACAGAAGAAAATCAAGCACAAACTTACTTCACCACCTCCATAGGGAGGTAAAGTTTGTAAAAACTGAATTGTGGGTGTGGTGAGGGGTGTATTTATAGGCATTTTGAGGTTTGGGAAACTTTGCCCCTCCTGGTAGGATTGTATATCCCATACGTCACTAGCTCATGGACTCTTGCCAATTACACAAAAGAAATGATTCACAAACTATGCTCTTGATGAAACCACAAATGGAGTCTGTTGGTGTGAGATACTGCTAAATGAAAAGATGGAGCCTGTACCAAAATATCGTCAAAGTAAGGAACCACCAAAACACCTTGATCTCTTATTACAGATTAAGAGTGTTCCCAGTACCTTTGTAAAAATCCTGGGAGCAGTAGCCAGACAAAACAGAAGAGCAACAAACAAAGTCCTTGTCCAGGAATGCAAATCTTAGAAACTGATGATGATCCCTGTGAATAAAGATATGAAGATAAGCATCCTTCAAATCTGTTGTAGACCTAAACTACCCTTGCTGAACAAGAGGCAGAATAGTCTAAATGTTTAAAGTCTTTAGAACCAGGACTGGTCTAATTTTTTTTTCTTCTTGGGAACAATGCAAAGGTTGGAATAAGACCCCTGGCCCTGTTCCAACTTTGGAACTGGGACTATTACCCCCCCATAGATTCTAGATCTAAGAACGTTTCCAAAGGATCCTGTTAAGGCACATGCCTCCATTCAATGTATTTTAGTCCTGAAACTCATGGTCGTAATAGTTCCAATACCTGGGTTGTAACAAGGCCAGGGATTTTTTTTATTAAAACCTTTTCTCTTTCTCAAGAAAGAGGGGGCTTACAGGTCTATTCTAGATTGAAGAACTCTTTAAAATAAAAAAAAAATGTTTCTCAGGGTTCCTACTTTCTAGATAGAAGCAATGCGGACTTTGGGACAGCAAGGTCATTATATGTCCACAATAGATTTGAACAATGCTTTCCTTCATATAGAACACTACCAGTTTGACTTTCAGGACAAGCTCCTTCAGTTTGTCACTCTTCCATTTAATCTAGCTACAGCTCCCAGCATTCTTACCAAGGTTCTGGGAACTCTCCTGTCTGTAATAAGAGCAGTTCAGGTTCCTTTTTTTTCTCTTTTAGCTATATCTCATACAAACATACTTTTGTTGTTTCTTCGAAGGCATGGTTGGAGAATCAAGTTATCTTTCTCCAAACACCAAGGTCTCCTTTCCTAGGAGTCATTATTGACTCTGAGACTTTACTTTACGAACAAAGGAGTTTGAAACTTGAAACAGTTTGTGAAATTCTATATTCTCTATCTAATCCTACAGTAGCTCAGTGCATGGAAGTGTTAGGTCTGATCATAGCAGCCTCAGACGCTACTCTTTTGCATGAGACCTCTTCAGATCCACATGCTACATCAGTGGTGCAAGGATTTTTATAGTTTTCTAAGTGAGACAGTTCCTGTCATGGTGGATAAATCTCCATTCCATGCCTTTAGGGGCATCCTTCTTTCATCCAACCTGGACAATAATAACAACAGACGCAAGTCTTTTGGGTTGTGGGGCAGTATGGGGGTGCAGGAGAGCACAAGGAGTCATCCTTAAAAAGATTTACTAAATTCTACCAGTTTAATATTTTTGCTTCTTTGGACGTGTAGAAAGACCTCCAAGCAGCAGTGTCTGGAAATTAGGTGCCTGCTTTCTCACAATTTTTTTTGTCCCGCCCAAGCCCAACATTACTTGTGGACTCCACAGCTTACCTGTTAAATTCATTTAATTGTGGTGAGAGTCCATGAGACCCATCCAGTTTATATTGTATATAGTAAAATCGTATTTTGACAGCAGTTCTAGTTTGCACCTCATTTTTCATTCTTTGTCCTTTCCTACTTCTCCTTGCTTGGCTATTCATCAGACTGGCATACCATAGAGGTAAGAAAAATTAAGTACTCTGGAAACATTAGGAATCTCTGCCTCCTCCTATTAAGTACTCTGGAAATTTAAGGAAACTATGTCTCCTCTTAGAGGCCAGGAGTAATTGTTTGTGGCCTCTCACCACCATGAAAGAAATTAATTTATCAGGTAAGCATAAATTATGTGGGGGTTTTTTAGACAACTTTTTAATACCTAAGTCATTGAGGTTAATCTTAAAACATGCAAGTAGGTACATCTTGAGAATTCCAACAGCAATACATTTTCCTAACCTTCACAACAGTCAAGGAGATTATCTCAGCAGACATCAAATGCTCCCAAATAGTGTTCCCTCTGAGGCCAGTTTTGTGTGCGGCCCAGCAGTAAAACAGTTAATTAGGTAACTGCACAATGCAGACTGCAAGGTATGGTTCTCTCATTAACTGTTTCACTGCTGGGCCACACACAAAACTGGCCTTAGAGGGAACACTGCTCCCAACTCAATGGCAGTTACATAGGGTCTACAGAAGATTCCCAGCACTCAGATGTCTTTTTTCATAAGTAGATTACCAACTTTCCATTATCAGTGATTCCCATGTAACTTTGCAGCATACTTAAATCTAATTCTTAAATACTAAAATCTAAATCTGACAGCAGTAATTTGTGGCACAGAAGACCTTGTTATCCCTTACTCAAAGTTAGCATTAGATCCTCTGCTGATAATTTTCACTTTATAAGCTGCAGATAGTGGTTCATGTGTGTAACAGTTGTATGTTATAAAGTCAATGAGACCATGTTCAATGCAAACAAATTTCGGTAACCTCTACAGCACACTATAACATCTTTTTATACCCCTTTCATCTTGGATGATAAACATACCTTCTCTTCTAGTAATCTGCAAGATTGTCATCTTTTACCATTCTTACATGATGGCATGGCCTAAACACGAATACCCTGAAGAATCAGGTTTTAGCTTTCTCTACAGTTTCTGGTATCAAATAGTCTCAAAATCCTTAAAGGGACAGTATACACCAATTTTCATATAACTGAATGTAATGGACACTAATAGAAAGAATACTATGACGATATACTGATCTAAAAATCCAGTACAAACCCTAAAAATGTACTTAGAAGCTCCCATGTTTAGCACTGTTGAAAAGGTAAGGCTAGTAAACCCACTGAAATTGGCTGGAAAGCAAAAAGAGCAGACCCCCCTCCCCTGCATATGAAAAGACCCTTTACACAAACAGGAGCAAGCTGGAGTAGGTAGACAACAGTCTACTTCTAAAACTTTGGGGCTTGGTTAGGAGTCTGAAAATCAGCACAATGTTATTTAAAAATAAGCAAAACTATACATTTTAAAAAAAAAATGTTATGGGCTATATAAATGGATCATCTACAAAACATTTATGCAAAGAAAAATCTAGTTTACAATGTCCTTTTAAGTCATCCAATTTTCCAGACCCTCCTCATTTCCTAACTAGAATTAGAAATCTCATACCTCCATGGGACTTACTTTTTTTTCTCCAGATGCACTTTCAAACTCTTGTCTAAATAATCTTTCTTTTATATTATCCAATCGTTCTTTTGTAAATGTTTGTCCACCCTTTATTTTGCCACTGCTTTGCTAGTCAATAATTTCTGATTACTCTAGGGTGATCCAAGTTAAATAGAAATTAAATATGAAGCAAGATATAGAAATTGCTGTACATCTCTTGACAATACTGAATAGGCTCCCACCCTTTTTTTGCTTTGACCTGTCATCTTGTACATGTTCCCTTTGGGGCTAAGTTACTTTGGCAACTGAGAAAGTCTGTTTCCCAATTGTTCACTCCTGGAATGTGAATAGTTCAAATCAGACAGTGGTGATGATCGGTCCATATGTAAGACTCCCGCCTGAGGCCAGACCATTTTGGAGGCAAAACTTTGACCAAGGAGAGTGAAAGGGATCAAAGCTCTGGTATGCTGGGGTGTTTTTTACCTCTTCCTAATGGATTGGAGTGTTATCTCACATGGTATGTCTTGTGGACTCTCACAATTAAAAAAATAAACAAACAATTTATGCTTACCTGATAAATTAACTTATTTCATTGTAGTGAGAGTCCACAATCCATTACTCATGGGAATTACTCTTTCCTGACACTAGGAGGAGGCAAAGATACTCAAACCCAAATAGCTCTTTAAAACCCCTCCCACCTCACTGGCAACTTAGTCTTACGTATAGCCAAGAAAACGAGGTAGGAAAAGAAATAAAAGCAAAACCATAGGAAAAAAAAGATGTGCGCAAACATAAAAAGGGTATGGTCTCTCATCACCATGAAATAATGTATCATGTAAGCATAAATTATATTTTCTTTCATACAGGTGGTGAGAGTCCACAATCCATTACTCCTGGGAACTAATACCCAAGCTGTTGAGTCCACAAGTAATGACAAATAAAGGTAGAATAAGAATATCATAATTTTTTTCACAGAGAAGCAAAATTCAAAACCCAAATAGAACCCAAAGAATAAACCGGGTAATATGCAATTAAAAAGACCAACAGGCAAAATTTAAATTATCCAGAGACAACTAGCTGAATGACTACCAAAGGCTGCCTTAGAAAAAGCAAAAAAATATATTAAAAAATAAAAATAAGAGTATGCAAAAAAGGCCAAGAAGCTACCTTGGAAAATAGGACAACAGAAGGCTCATTCTAAAAAAAAAAAAAACAAGAAGTGAAAACTGATCTAGTACAATAGGCAGAAATCCATCTAATGAGAGGCTGCCCCACCTCCAAGTAAGCTATATTAATTAAAAGTTAGACCAAGAAGCCAAAGAAACGGCAGAAGCTTTCTGTCCCTTCCTGGAACCAGAAAAGAGAACAAACAAACTAGAAGTTGTCTGAAATCCTAAGGAAAAAAAGTCAAATATAGACCACAAAATTGCCTATAAGATAAGGAGAATCCCATGATAGACCAGACAACGCAGAGACTCTTCCAGCAGATGAGATGGCAAAAAGAAAACAAAACCTAAAAAAGAGAAATTGGCTAAACAGATTAAATTGTAGCCAAAGCTTGAACAAAACCAATAATGTCAGAAATATTCACAATCTTCTGATAGCATAAAAATAAAAGAGAGCAGAAAACTGACCTTTCAAAAAGTTGGAAGATAAACCATCCTGCAAAGAATAGCAAAACCCAAGGAATTCTAAAAGAATGCCAGGGGAAAAAAACATGATTTTTACACCAGAAAAAAGGCCCTTCAAAATCTAATGCTAAATCTTCCTAGTCACAGGCTTGCAGGCCTGTATCAAAGTCTCAACAACAGAATCAGAGAATCATCTCTGCCTGAGAAATAATTATTTTATCACCATACCATTAAAATCCTAATGGAAAAACAAATCTAGAAACAAAAAGGCCCACACACAAAGGAAAAAGACCTTGGAAAGAAACTGAATATCTGAGCTAGGTCTGCATACCAGATTCTGCAAGACCAAACTAAAGCAATCAGGAAACAAGCCGGATCTAAGAAATCTCTCTGGGGAGAAGAACCACGGGAAGAACTGCAGAAATCAGGCAACAATAAGGCTTCTGCCCAGGAAATAATTTGAGACAATTCCTTGATAGCTAGGGAACTACAAAATCCCCCTGAAGATTGTTAAATGGGAGTCTTGAGTCAGACTATGTCTCAGCAGTGGTCTATTTCAGAGGCGGACTGAAAATTGCATTGCATGTACATAACATTAATTGGCAACCTCACCTACTGAGGAAACCAAACCTCATGTGCCTTCAGAGACCCCCAGATGGCCCCAAAGGTGAAAGACTTGAATCTGAAGGGATCACAATCCAAACAGGATGAGCAAAAGAAACCCCTTGCATCAAAGCGGATACAGTCACCCTGACAGGGCTAACGTGTCCTGCGATCTAGATAAATAATTTAAAAAAAGCCGAGTATGACCTCTGTACCATTGATGAAGCATACACAGCTGAAGATACCTCAAGTAAAAATGAGGAAACAGAAAGCATTTAATGCAACAAACATAAGACCAAATACAGCCATACAAAAGAGCAAGTGAGAGAAAAGAAAGACTGAAGAATTAGACAAGCTAACACTAGCTTCAACCTTTTCAGAACTATAAAAGAGAGATTTATGGAAACTGAATCTATATGAACTATTAGAAAAACAACCGATTTCTGAGAAACCAGAGAACTATTTGGAAAAATAATTTTCCAACCATATAGTTAAAGAAACAGTCTAGTTAAAATTAACCTATCATGGTTTAAATAGGGCATGCAAATTTAAACAACTTTCCAATTTACTTTTTCATCAAATTTGCTTTGCTATCTTGGTATTCTTTGAGGAAATCTAAACCTAGGTAGGCTTATATGCTAATTTCTAAGCCGCTGAACTGCCTCTTATCTCAGTGCATTGTGATTGTTTTTCACAGTTAGACATTGCTAGTTCATGTGCGCCATGTAGATAAATAACTCCACAGGAGTGAGCACAATGTTATGAGTCAGCACTGATTGGCTAAAATGCATGTCTGTCAAAAGAACTGAGATAAGGAGGCAGTATGCAGAGGCTTAGAAACAAAGTAATCACATAGGTAAAAAGCATATTAATATAACAGTGTTGGTTATGCAAAATTGAAGAATGGGTAATAACATAATTTACGTAAGAACTTACCTGATAAATTCATTTCTTTCATATTAGCAAGAGTCCATGAGCTAGTGACGTATGGGATATACATTCCTACCAGGAGGGGCAAAGTTTCCCAAACCTCAAAATGCCTATAAATACACCCCTCACCACACCCACAATTCAGTTTAACGAATAGCCAAGAAGTGGGGTGATAAAAAAGTGCGAAAGCATATAAAATAAGGAATTGGAATAATTGTGCTTTATACAAAATCATAACCACCACAAAAAAAGGGCGGGCCTCATGGACTCTTGCTAATATGAAAGAAATGAATTTATCAGGTAAGTTCTTACATAAATTATGTTTTCTTTCATGTAATTAGCAAGAGTCCATGAGCTAGTGACGTATGGGATAATGACTACCCAAGAAGTGGATCTTTCCACACAAGAGTCACTAGAGAGGGAGGGATAAAATAAAGACAGCCAATTCCTGCTGAAAATAATCCACACCCAAAATAAAGTTTAACGAAAAACATAAGCAGAAGATTCAAACTGAAACCGCTGCCTGAAGTACTTTTCTACCAAAAACTGCTTCAGAAGAAGAAAATACATCAAAATGGTAGAATTTAGTAAAAGTATGCAAAGAGGACCAAGTCGCTGCTTTGCAGATCTGGTCAACCGAAGCTTCATTCCTAAACGCCCAGGAAGTAGAAACTGACCTAGTAGAATGAGCTGTAATTTTCTGAGGCGGAGTTTTACCCGACTCAACATAGGCAAGATGAATTAAAGATTTCAACCAAGATGCCAAAGAAATGGCAGAAGCTTTCTGGCCTTTTCTAGAACCGGAAAAGATAACAAATAGACTAGAAGTCTTACGAAAAGATTTCGTAGCTTCAACATAATATTTCAAAGCTCTAACAACATCCAAAGAATGCAACGATTTCTCCTTAGAATTCTTAGGATTAGGACATAATGAAGGAACCACAATTTCTCTACTAATGTTGTTGGAATTCACAACTTTAGGTAAAAATTCAAAAGAAGTTCGCAACACCGCCTTATCCTGATGAAAAATCAGAAAAGGAGACTCACAAGAAAGAGCAGATAATTCAGAAACTCTTCTGGCAGAAGAGATGGCCAAAAGGAACAAAACTTTCCAAGAAAGTAATTTAATGTCCAATGAATGCATAGGTTCAAACGGAGGAGCTTGAAGAGCTCCCAGAACCAAATTCAAACTCCAAGGAGGAGAAATTGACTTAATGACAGGTTTTATACGAACCAAAGCTTGTACAAACCAATGAATATCAGGAAGAATAGCAATCTTTCTGTGAAAAAGAACAGAAAGAGCAGAGATTTGTCCTTTCAAAGAACTTGCGGACAAACCTTTATCTAAACCATCCTGAAGGAACTGTAAAATTCTCGGTATTCTAAAAGAATGCCAGGAAAAATGATGAGAAAGACACCAAGAAATATAAGTCTTCCAGACTCTATAATATATCTCTCTAGATACAGATTTACGAGCCTGTAACATAGTATTAATCACAGAGTCAGAGAAACCTCTTTGACCAAGAATCAAGCGTTCAATCTCCATACCTTTAAATTTAAGGATTTCAGATCCTGATGGAAAAAAGGACCTTGAGACAGAAGGTCTGGTCTTAACGGAAGAGTCCACGGTTGGCAAGAGGCCATCCGGACAAGATCCGCATACCAAAACCTGTGAGGCCATGCCGGAGCTACCAGCAGAACAAACGAGCATTCCTTCAGAATCTTGGAGATTACTCTTGGAAGAAGAACTAGAGGCGGAAAGATATAGGCAGGATGATACTTCCAAGGAAGTGATAATGCATCCACTGCCTCCGCCTGAGGATCCCGGGATCTGGACAGATACCTGGGAAGTTTCTTGTTTAGATGGGACGCCATCAGATCTATTTCTGGAAGTTCCCACATTTGAACAATCTGAAGAAATACCTCTGGGTGAAGAGACCATTCGCCCGGATGCAACGTTTGGCGACTGAGATAATCCGCTTCCCAATTGTCTACACCTGGGATATGAACCGCAGAGATTAGACAGGAGCTGGATTCCGCCCAAACCAAAATTCGAGATACTTCTTTCATAGCCAGAGGACTGTGAGTCCCTCCTTGATGATTGATGTATGCCACAGTTGTGACATTGTCTGTCTGAAAACAAATGAACGATTCTCTCTTCAGAAGAGGCCAAAACTGAAGAGCTCTGAAAATTGCACGGAGTTCCAAAATATTGATCGTAATCTCACCTCCTGAGATTCCCAAACTCCTTGTGCCGTCAGAGATCCCCACACAGCTCCCCAACCTGTGAGACTTGCATCTGTTGAAATTACAGTCCAGGTCGGAAGCACAAAAGAAGCCCCCTGAATTAAACGATGGTGATCTGTCCACCATGTTAGAGAGTGTCGAACAATCGGTTTTAAAGATATTAATTGAGATATCTTCGTGTAATCCTTGCACCATTGCTTCAGCATACAGAGCTGAAGAGGTCGCATGTGAAAACGAGCAAAGGGGATCGCGTCCGATGCAGCAGTCATAAGACCTAGAATTTCCATGCATAAGGCTACCGAAGGGAATGATTGTGACTGAAGGTTTCGACAAGCTGTAATCAACTTTAGACGTCTCTTGTCTGTTAAAGACAGAGTCATGGACACTGAATCCATCTGGAAACCCAGAAAGGTTACCCTTGTCTGAGGAATCAAAGAACTTTTTGGTAAATTGATCCTCCAACCATGATCTTGAAGAAACAACACAAGTCGATTCGTATGAGATTCTGCTAAATGTAAAGACTGAGCAAGTACCAAGATATCGTCCAAATAAGGAAATACCACAATACCCTGTTCTCTGATTACAGACAGCAGGGCACCGAGAACCTTTGTAAAAATTCTTGGAGCTGTAGCTAGGCCAAACGGCAGAGCCACAAACTGGTAATGCTTGTCCAGAAACGAGAATCTCAGAAACTGATAATGATCTGGATGAATCGGAATATGCAAATATGCATCCTGTAAATCTATTGTGGACATATAATTCCCTTGCTGAACAAAAGGTAAGATAGTCCTTACAGTTACCATCTTGAACGTTGGTATCCTTACATAACGATTCAATATTTTTAGATCCAGAACTGGTCTGAAAGAATTCTCCTTCTTTGGTACAATGAAGAGATTTGAATAAAACCCCATCCCCTGTTCCGGAACTGGAACTGGCATAATTACTCCAGTCAACTCTAGATCTGAAACACATTTCAGAAATGCTTGAGCTTTTACTGGATTTACTGGGACACGGGAAAGAAAAAATCTCTTTGCAGGAGGTCTCAATTTTGTACCCTTCTGAAACAATGCTCTGAATCCAAAGATTGTGAACAGAATTGATCCAAATTTCCTTGAAAAAACGTAACCTGCCCCCTACCAGCTGAGCTGGAATGAGGGCCGCACCTTCATGTGGACTTAGAAGCAGGCTTTGCCTTTCTAGCTGGCTTGGATTTATTCCAAACTGGAGATGGTCTCCAAACTGAAACTGCTCCTGAGGATGAAGGATCAGGCTTTTGTTCTTTGTTGAAACGAAAGGAACGAAAACGATTATTAGCCCTGTTTTTACCTTTAGATTTTTTATCCTGTGGTAAAAAAGTTCCTTTCCCACCAGTAACAGTTGAAATAATGGAATCCAACTGAGAACCAAATAATTTGTTACCCTGGAAAGAAATGGAAAGTAAAGTTGATTTAGAAGCCATATCAGCATTCCAAGTTTTAAGCCATAAAGCTCTTCTAGCTAAAATAGCTAGAGACATAAACCTGACATCAACTCTGATAATATCAAAAATGGCATCACAGATAAAATTATTAGCATGTTGAAGAAGAATAATAATATCATGAGAATCACAATGTGTTACTTGTTGCGCTAAAGTTTCCAACCAAAAAGTTGAAGCTGCAGCAACATCAGCCAAAGATATAGCAGGTCTAAGAAGATTACCTGAACACAGATAAGCTTTTCTTAGAAAGGACTCAATTTTCCTATCTAGAGGATCCTTAAACGAAGTACCATCTGACATAGGAATAGTAGTACGTTTAGCAAGGGTAGAAATAGCCCCATCAACTTTAGGGATCTTGTCCCAAAATTCTAGTCTGTCAGACGGCACAGGATATAATTGCTTAAAACGTTTAGAAGGAGTAAATGAATTACCCAAATTATCCCATTCTTTGGAAATTACTGCAGAAATAGCATCAGGGACAGGAAAAACTTCTGGAATAACTACAGGAGATTTAAAAACCTTATTTAAACGTTTAGATTTAGTATCAAGAGGACCAGAATCCTCTATTTCTAAAGCAATTAGGACTTCTTTAAGTAAAGAACGAATAAATTCCATTTTAAATAAATATGAAGATTTATCAGCATCAACCTCTGAGACAGAATCCTCTGAACCAGAGGAATCATCAGAATCAGAATGATGATGTTCAGTTAAAAATTCATCTGTAGGGAGAGAAGTTTTAAAAGATTTTTTACGTTTACTAGAAGGAGAAATAACAGACATAGCCTTCTTTATGGATTCAGAAACAAAATCTCTTATATTATCAGGAACATTCTGCACCTTAGATGTTGAAGGAACTGCAACAGGCAATGGTACTTTACTAAAGGAAATATTATCTGCTTTAACAAGTTTGTCATGACAATCAATACAAACAACAGCTGGAGAAATAGCTACCAAAAGTTTACAGCAGATACACTTAGCTTTGGTAGATTCAGCACTTGACAGCGATTTTCCTGTAGTATCTTCTGACTCAGATGCAACGTGAGACATCTTGCAATATGTAAGAGAAAAAACAACATATATATAAAGCAAAATTGATCAAATTCCTTAAATGACAGTTTCAGGAATGGGAAAAAATGCCAAAGAACAAGCTTCTAGCAACCAGAAGCAATAAAAAATGAGACTTAAATAATGTGGAGACAAAAGTGACGCCCATATTTTTTCGCGCCAAATAAGACGCCCACATTATTTGGCGCCTAAATGCTTTTTGGCGCCAAAAATGACGCCACATCCGGAACGCCGACATTTTTGGCGCAAAATAACGTCAAAAAATGACGCAACTTCCGGCGACACGTATGACGCCGGAAACGGAAATAGAATTTTTGCGCCAAAAAAGTCAGCGCCAAGAATGACGCAATATAATTAAGCATTTTCAGCCCCCGCGAGCCTAACAGCCCACAGGGAAAAAGTCAAATTTTAAGGTAAGAAAAATGTTAAAATGCATTATCCCAAATATGAAACTGACTGTCTGAAAATAAGGAAAGTTGAACATTCTGAGTCAAGGCAAATAAATGTTTGAATACATATATTTAGAACTTTATAAACAAAGTGCCCAACCATAGCTAGGAGTGTCACAGAAAATAAGACTTACTTACCCCAGGACACTCATCTACATATAGTAGATAGCCAAACCAGTACTGAAACGAGAATCAGCAGAGGTAATGGTATATATAAGAGTATATCGTCGATCTGAAAAGGGAGGTAAGAGATGAATCTCTACGACCGATAACAGAGAACCTATGAAATAGACCCCTTAGAAGGAGATCACTGCATTCAAATAGGCAATACTCCTCACATCCCTCTGACATTCACTGCACGCTGAGAGGAAAACCGGGCTCCAACTTGCTGCGGAGCGCATATCAACGTAGAATCTAGCACAAACTTACTTCACCACCTCCATCGGAGGCAAAGTTTGTAAAAACTGAATTGTGGGTGTGGTGAGGGGTGTATTTATAGGCATTTTGAGGTTTGGGAAACTTTGCCCCTCCTGGTAGGAATGTATATCCCATACGTCACTAGCTCATGGACTCTTGCTAATTACATGAAAGAAAAAGGGATTATCATTTTAAACAATACAAATTCTGGTGGACTGTGCATTTAAAGAAACAACAACAGTCTGTAAGAGATTCTGCTAAATGGAAAAAAAACCAAAGCAGAACCAAGATATCAAGCAGGTAAGGAAACTGCAATACCCTGAGTACTGATCACAGACAAAAGGGTTCCCAGAACTTAAAAAAAAAAAAAAATTCTAGTAAAGCAACAAACTGAAAGTGCTTAGCTAGAATGGCCAAAATAAATGATAAAAAACATAATTTATGTAAGAACTTACCTGATAAATTAATTTCTTTCATATTGGCAAGAGTCCATGAGCTAGTGACGTATGGGATATGCAATCCTACCAGGAGGGGCAAAGTTTCCCAAACCTCAAAATGCCTATAAACACACCCCTCACCACACCCACAATTCAGATTAACGAATAGCCAAGTAGTGGGGTGATAAAGAAAGGAGTAAAAAGCATCAACAAAGGAATTTGGAAATAATTTTGCTTAATACAAAAAATCATAACCACCATAAAAAGGGTGGGCCTCATGGACTCTTGCCAATATGAAAGAATTTAATTTATCAGGTAAGTTCTTACATAAATTTTGTTTTCTTTTATGTAATTGGAAAGAGTCCATGAGCTAGTGACGTATGGGATATCAATACCCAAGATGTGGAACTCCACGCAAGAGTCACTAGAGAGGGAGGGATAAAATAAAAAACAGCCAGTTTCGCTGAAAAAATAATCCACAACCCAAATAATAAGTTTATTCTTTAAATGACAAGAAAAACTTAAAACATCAGCAGAAGAATCAAACTGAAACAGCTGCCTGAAGAACTTTTCTACCAAAAACTGCTTCTGAAGAAGCAAATACATAAAAACGGTAGAATTTAGTAAATGTATGCAAAGAAGACCAAGTTGCTGCTTTGCAAATCTGATCAACTGAAGCTTCATTCTTAAAAGCACATGAAGTGGAGACTGATCTAGTAGAATGAGCTGTAATTCTCTGAGGCGGGTTCTTACCAGACTCCAAATAAGCTGAATGAATCAAAAGCTTTAACCAAGAAGCCAAGGAAATAGCAGAAGCCTTCTAACCTTTTCCTAGGACCCGAAAATATAACAGACTAGAAGTCTTCCTGAAATCTTTAGTAGCTTCAACATAATATTTCAAAGCTCTTACCACATCCAAAGAATGTAAGGATCTTTCCATAGAATTCTTAGGATTAGGACACAAGGAAGGGACAACAATTTCTCTACTAATGTTGTTAGAATTCACAACTTTAGGCAAAAATTTAAATGAAGTCCTCAAAACCGCCTTATCCTGATGAAAAATCAGAAAAGGAGATTCACAAGAAAGAGCAGATAGCTCAGAAACTCTTCTAGCAGAAGAGATGGCCAAAAGGAACAACACTTTCCAAGAAAGTAGTTTAATGTCCAAAGAATGCATAGGCTCAAATGGAGGAGAATGTAAGGCCTTCAGAACCAAATTAAGACTCCAAGGAGGAGAAATTGATTTAATGACGGGCTTAATACGAACTAAAGCCTGTACAAAACAGTGAATATCAGGAAGTTTAGCAATCTTTCTATGAAATAAAACAGAAAGGGCAGAGATTTGTCCCTTCAAGGAACTTGCAGACAAAGCCTTATCCAAACCATCCTGAACAAACTGTAGAATTCTAGGAATTCTGAAAGAATGCCAAGAAAATTTATGAGAAGAACACCAGGAAATGTAGGTCTTCCAAACTTGATAATAAATCTTCCTAGAGACAGATTTACGAGCTTGTAACATAGTATTAATTACTGAGTCAGAGAAACCTCTATGACTTAGTACTAAGCGTTCAATTTCCATACCTTCAAATTTAATGATTTGAGATCCTGATGGAAAAACGGACCTTGAGACAGAAGGTCCGGCCTTAACGGAAGTGGCCAAGGTTGGCAACTGGACACCCGAACAAGATCCACATACCAAAACCTGTGTGGCCACGCTGGAGCCACCAGCAACACAAACGATTGTTCCATGATGATTTTGGATATCACTCTTGGAAGAAGAACTAGAGGCGGAAAAATTTAAGCAGGATGATAACACCAAGGAAGTGTCAGCTCATCCACTGCTTCCGCCTGAACATCCCTGGACCTGGATAGGTATCTGAGAAGTTTCTTGTTTAGATGAGAGGCCATGAGATCTATCTCTGGAAGACCCCACATCTGAACAATCTGAGAAAACACATCTGGATGGAGAGACCACTCCCCTGGATGTAAAGTCTGACGGCTGAGATAATCCGCCTCCCAATTGTTTACACCTGGGATATGCACCTCAGAGATTAGACAGGAGCTGGATTCCGCCCAAGCAAGTATCCGAGATACTTCTTTCATTGCTTGGGGACTGCGAGTCCCACCCCGATGATCGACATATGCCACAGTTGTGACATTGTCTGTCTGAAAGCAAATGAACAGTTCTCTCTTCAACAGAGGCCAAAACTGAAGAGCTCTGAAAATTGCACGGAGTTCTGAAATACTGATTGGTAATCTCGCCTCTTGAGATTTCCAAACCCCTTGTGCTGTCAGAGATCCCCAAACAGCTCCCCAACCTGAAAGACTTGCGTCTGTAGTGATCAAAGTCCAGGTTGGCTGAACAAAGGAGGCCCTTTGAACTAAAATCTGGTGATTTAACCACCACGTCAGAGAGAGTCGAATATTGGGATTTAAGGATATTAACTGTGATATCTTTGTATAATCCCTGCACCATTGATTCAACATGCAAAGCTGGAGAGGTCTCATGTGAAAACGAGCAAAAGGAATCGCGTCCGATGCTGCAGTCATGAGGCCTAAAACTTCCATGCACATAGCCACTGAAGGGAATGACTGAGACTGAAGGTGCCGACAGGCTGCAACCAATTTCAAACGTCTCTTGTCTGTTAGAGACAGAGTCATGGACACTGAATCTATCTGGAAACCTAAAAAGGTGACCCTTGTCTGAGGAATCAAGAAACGGTAAATTGATCCTCCAACCATGTCTTTGAAGAAACAACACTAGTTGATTTGTGTGAGATTCTGCAGAACGTAAAGACTGAGCTAGTACCAAGATATCGTCCAAATAAGGAAACACCGCAATACCCTGCTCTCTGATTACAGAGAGTAGGGCACCTAGAACCTTGGAAAAGATTCTTGGAGCTGTTGCTAGGCCAAATGGAAGAGCAACAAATTGGTAATGCTTGTCTAGAAAAGAGAATCTCAGGAACTGATAATGTTCTAGAAAAATCGGAATATAAAGGTATGCATCCTGCAAGTCTATTGTAGACATATAATGTCCTTGCTGAACAAAAGGCAGAATAGTCCTTATAGTCACCATCTTGAAAGTTGGTACTTTTACATAACGATTCAAAATTTTCAGATCCAGAACTGGTCTGAATGAATTTTCCATCTTTGGGACAATGAATAGATTTGAATAAAACCCCAGACCCTGTTCCTGAAAAGGAACCGGCATGATTACCCCTGAAGACTCCAGGTCTGAAACACACTTCAGGAAAGCCTGAGCTTTTACTGGATTTGCTGGGATACGTGAGAGAAAGAATCTTCTAAAAGGAGGTCTTACTCTGAATCCTATTCAATACCCTTGAGAGACAATGCTCTGAATCCATTGATTTTGGACAGAAGGATTAGATTTTTGTTCCTTATTTTGACGAAAGGAACGAAAACGGTCAGAAGCCTTAGATTTACCCTTAGGTTTTTTATCCTGAGGCAGAAAAACCCTTTTTCCTCTAGTAACAGTTGAAATAATAGAATCCAACTGACAACCAAATAAATTATTACCTTGGAAAGAAAGAGATAATAATCTAGATTTATATGTCATATCAGCATTCCAAGATTTAAGCTACAAAGCTCTTCTAGCTAAAATAGCTAAAGACATGGATCTAACATCAATTTTGAAAAAAAATTGCATCACAAATAAAATGATTAGCATGTTGCAGTAAACTAACAATGCTAGCTGTGTCAGAATCCAACTCTTGTTGCGCTAAATTCTCCAACCAAAAAGTTGATGCAGCCGCAACATCAGCCAAAGAAATTGCAGGCCTGAGAAGATGACCTGAATATAAATAGGCTTTCCATAGATAGGATTCAAGTTTCCTATCTAAAGGATCTTTAAATGAAGTACTGTCTTCCATAGGAATAGTGGTACGTTTAGCAAGAGTAGAAATAGCCCCATCAACTTTGGGGATTTTTTCTCAAAACTCTATAGAAATTGCTGGTAAAGGATACAATTTTTTAAACCTTGAAGAAGGAATAAAAGGAGTACCTGGCTTATTCCATTCCTTAGAAATCATATCAGAAATAGCATCAAGAATAGGAAAAACCTCTGGAGTAACAACAGGAGGTTTAAAAACAGCATTTAAAAGCTTACTAGTCTTAATGTCAAGAGGACAAGCTTCCTCAATATACAAAGTAATTAACACTTCTTTTAACAAAGAACGAATATACTCTATTTTAAACAAATAAGTAGATTTGTCAGAGTCAATATCTGAGGAAGGATCTTCTGAATCAGATAGATCCTCATCAGAGAAGGATAAATCATTATGTTGCCGGTCATTTGAAATTTCTTCAGCTTTATGAGAAGTTTTAAAAGACCTTTTACGTTTATTAGAAGGCGGAAATGCAGACAAAGCCTTCTGAATAGAATCAGTAACAAATTCTTTAAAATTCATAGGTATATCATGTACATTAGAAGTTGAAGGAACTGCAACTGGCAATGCACTATTACTGATGGATACATTCTCTGCGTGTAAAAGTTTATCATGAAAACTATTACAAATGACATTCGGAGATATAATTTCCACAATCTTACAACAAATGCACTTAGCTTTGGTAGAACCGATGTCATGCAGCAACGTTCCAACAGATACTTCTGAGGCAGGATCAGATTGAGACATCTTGCAAAATGTAAAAGAAAAAACAACATTTAAAGCAAAATTATCAATTTCCTTATATGACAGTTTCAGGAATGGGAAAAAAATGCAAACAGCATAGCCCTCTGACATAGAGAAAGGCAAGAGGCAAACAGCAATGGGGTATTAAACTACTGAAAAATTTGGCGCCAAGTATGACGCCCAACGTGAGAGAAAATTTTTGGCGCCAACAACATCCGGAAATGACACACTTGCGTTGCTAACGACGCAACCGTGTGTAAGACTCCAGCGTCAACTACGACGCCGGAAGTGACGAACTAGCGTCAACTAACGTACTTTTCGCGCCCAAAAAAAATCTCGCGCCAAGAATGACGCAATAAAGTCTAGCATTTGGCGCACCCGCGGGCCTAATGCTGCCCGCAATTTGAAAGTAAAAAGTAGTCAATTTGAAAAAAGACTAAACCCTAGGTAAGAAAAAAATATTTCTTAATATGTTTAATTTTCCAAATATGAAACTGACAGTCTGCACAAGGAAATACATGAACCTGACTCATGGCAAATATAAGTACAATACATATATTTAGAACTTTATATAAATGCATAAAGTGCCAGACCATAGCTGGGGTGTCTTAAGTAATAAAAAACATACTTACCAAAAAGACACCTATCTACATATAGCAGATAGCCAGACCAGTACTGAAACGGTTATCAGTAGAGGTAATGGTATATGAGAGTATATCATCAATCTGAAAAGGGAGGTAGGAGATGAATCTCTACGACCGATAACAGAGAACCTATGAAATAGACCCCCGTTAGGGAAATCATTGCATTCAATAGGTGATACTCCCTTCACATCCCTCTGGCATTCACTGTACTCTGAGAGGAATCAGGCTTCAAAATGCTGAGAAGCGCATGTCAACGTAGAAATCTTAGCACAAACTTGCTTCACCACCTCCATAGGAGGCAAAGTTTGTAAAACTGAATTGTGGGTGTGGTGAGGGGTGTATTTATAGGCATTTTGAGGTTTGGGAAACGTTGCCCCTCCTGGTAGGATTGTATATCCCATACGTCATGGACTCTTGCCAATTACATGAAAGAAATATAAGAATTGGAAACGTGAAAGTATCCTTAAAATCTAACGTGGACATAAACTGAAGGCAGAATGGTCCAGATAGTTTCCAATTTGAAAATAGTGCAGAACTTAAAGATCCAAAAAAACCTGGTCTGAAAGCTTCTTCTCTTTTGAGAAAAAAAAAAGGAGATTTTAATAAAATCCTATTTCTTTCATGTAATTGGTAAGAGTCCATGAGCTAGTGACAAATGGGATATACATTCCTACCAGGAGGGGCAAAGTTTCCCAAACCTCAAAATGCCTATAAATACACCCCCCCACCACACCCACAGTTCAGTTTTACAAACGTTGCCTCCTATGGAGGTGGTGAAGTAAGTTTGTGCTAGATTTCTACGTTGATATGCGCTTCGCAGCATTCTGAAGCCCATTTTCCTCTCAGAGTGCAGTGAATGACAGAGGGATGTGAAGGGAGTATTACCTATTGAATGCAATGGTCAACCTAACGGGGATCTATTTCATAGGTTCTCTGTTTTCGGTCATAGAGATTCATCTCCTACCTCCCTTTTCAGATCGACACTATACTCTTATATACCATTACCTCTACTGATTCTCGTTTCAGTACTGGTTTGGCTATCTACTGTGTGTAGATGAGTGTCTTTTGGTAAGTATGTTTTATCTTATTTATAACACTCTCAGCTATGGTTTGGCACTTTATATGTAAAGTTCTAAATATATGTTTTATACTTATATTTGCCATGATTCAGGTTAATCAGTATATTTCCTTCTTACAGACTGTCAGTTTAATTTTGGGAAATGCATATGAATAAAAAAAATTCTTACCTGAAAATTTTTCAATTTGACTCTTCTTCTAAATTGCGGGCTGTTAGGCTTGCGGGAGCACAAAATGCTATAATTTATTGCGTCATTTTTGGCGCGAAAATGATGTTTGCTGACATTATGACGTAATTTCCTGAGTCTTAGTTGGCGCCGAGAGTTTTCACGTAGTTGCGTCATCTATGACGCTCGTGTTTGTTGCAGACGTTTTTGTCGCCAAATAATATTTTGTCAATTGTGGGCGTCATACTTGGCGCCAGTTTTTTTTACATTATTTAAGTCATTATTTCTTGTTGCTTCTGGTTTCCAGAGGCTTATTCTGTTTGCATTTTTTCCCATTCCTATAAGGAATTTGATAATTTTGCTTTATATGTTGTTTTTTCTATTACATATTGCAAGATGTCTCAGTCTGACCCTGTATAAGAATCTACTTCTGGAATGCTGCTGCCTGATGTCGGTTCTATCAAAGCTAAGTGCATTTGTTGTAAACTTGTGGTAACTGTTCCTCCGGCTGTAGTTTGTGTTAGTTGTCATGATAAACTTTCAAAAGCAGACAATATTTCCATTAGTAGTAATCCATTACCTGTTGTTTTTCCTTCAACATCTAATGCTCAGGATATTCCTGTTAATGTGAGAGAATTTGTTTCTAATTCTATTCAGAAGGCCCTGTCTGTTATACCACCTTCTAATAAACGTAAAAGGTCTTTTAAAACTTCTTATAAATTCGATGAATTTTTAAATGACCGCCAGCATTCTGATATATCTATCTCTGATGAGGATCTATCAGGTTCAGAAGATTCTGCCTCAGATATTGACACTGACAAATCTTCATATTTATTTAAAATGGAGTTTATTTGTTCTTTATTAAAAGAGGTGTTGATTGCATTAGATATGGAGGAGTTTAGTCCTCTTGATATTAAAACCAGTAAACGTTTAAATTCGGTTTTAAACCTCATGTAGTTATTCCAGAGGTTTTTCCAGTTCCTGATGCTATTTCAGATATAATTTCTAGGGAATGGAATAGTTTGGGTACTTCATTTACTCCTTCTTCAAGGTTTAAGAGACTGTACCCTTTGCCGTCTGATAGACTGAAGTTTTGGGAAAAAATCCCCAAAGTTGATGGGGCTATCTCTACTCTTGCTAAACGTACTACTATTCCTACGGCAGATAGTACTTCTTTTAAAGACCCTTTAGATAGGAAGCTTGAATCTTATCTAAGAAAGGCTTATTTATGTTCAGGTCATCTTCTTAGGCCTGCTATTTCTTTGGCTGATGTTGCTGCAGCCTCAACTTTTTGGTTGGAGGCTTTAGCGCAACAAGTTCCAGATCCTAATGTGTATAGCATTGTTAAGCTAATTCAACATGCTAATAATTTCATTTGTGATGCCATTTTTGATATCATTAGAATTGATGTCAGGTATATGTCTTTAGCTATTTTAGCTAGAAGAGCTTTATGGCTTAAATCTTGGAATGCGGATATGACTTCTAAGTCAACTTTGCTATCATTTTCTTTCCAAGGTAATAAATTGTTTGGTTCTCAGTTGGATTCTATAATTTCAACTGTCACTGGGGGAAAGGGAGCTTTTTTGCCTCAGGATAAAAAATCTAGGTGTAAATTTAGGGCTGCTAACCGTTTTCGTTCCTTTCGTCGAAAAGGAGCAGAAGCCTGACCCTTCCCCTAAAGGAACGGTTTCCAATTGGAAGCCTTCTCCAGTCTGGAATAAATCCAAGCCTTTTAGAAAATCTAAACCAGCCCCCAAGTCCGCATGAAGGTGCGGCCCTCATTCCAGCACAGCTGGTAGGGGGCAGACTACAATTATTCAAAGATATTTGGATCAATTCAATCCAAAATCATTGGATTCAGAACATTGTTTCTCAAGGGTACAGAATAGGTTTCAAGGTAAGACCGCCTGTGAGAAGATTCTCTCTCTCACGCATTCCAGTGAACCCAGTAAAGGCTTAGGCTTTCCTGAAGTGTGTTTCGGACCTGGAGTCATCTGGGGTAATTGTGCCAGTTCCATATCTGGAACGGGGTCTGGGGTTTTATTCAAATCTGTTCATTGTTCCAAAGAAAGAGAATTCTTTCAGACCTGTTCTGGATCTAAAAATTTTGAATCATTATGTAAGAATACCAACATTCAAAATGGTGACTATAAGGACTATTCTTCCCTTTGTTCAGCAAGGGCATTATATGTCCACAATAGACTTACAAGATGCTTATCTTCATATGCCAATTCATCCAGATCACTATCAGTTCCTGAGATTCTCTTTTCTAGACAAGCATTACCAATTTGTTGCTCTTCCTCTTGGCTTAGCAACAGCTCCAAGGATCTTCTCAAAATTTCTCAGTGCCCTACTCTCTGTAATCAGAGAGCGGGGTATTGCGGTGTTTCCTTATTTGGACGATATCTTGGTACTTGCTCAGTCTTTACATTCTGCAGAATCTCACACGAATCAACTAGTGTTGTTTCTTCAAGATCATGGTTGGAGGATCAATTTACCAAAGAGTTCCTTGATTCCTCAGACAAGGGTAACCTTTTTAGGATTCCAAATAGATTCAGTATCCATGACTTTGTCTCTAACAGACAAAAGACGTCTGAAATTGATTTCAGCTTGTCAGAACCTTCAGTTTCAATCATTCCCTTCAGTAGCTATGTGCATGGAGGTTTTAGGTCTCATGACTGCAGCATCGGACGCAATCCCTTTTGCTCGTTTTCACATGAGACCCCTTCAGCTTTGTATGCTGAACCAATGGTGCAGGGATTATACAAAGATATCACAATTAATATCCTTAAATCCCAATACTCGATTATCTCTGACTTGGTGGTTAGATCACCACTGTTTGATTCAGGGGGCTTCTTTTCTTCGTCCAACCTGGACTGTGATTTCAACAGATGTGAGTCTTTCAGGTTGGGGAGCTGTCTGGGGATCTCTGACAGCGCAGGGGGTTTGGAAATCTCAAGAGGCGAGATTACCAATCAATATTTTGGAACTCCGTGCGATTCTCAGAGCTCTTCAGTTCTGGCCTCTTCTGAAGAGAGAACCGTTTATTTGTTTTCAGACAGACAATGTCACAACCGTGGCATATGTCAATCATCAAGGTGGGACTCACAGTCCTCAAGCTATGAAAGAAGTATCTCAGATACTTGCCTGGGTAGAATCCAGCTCCTGCTTAATCTCTACGGTCCATATCCCAGGTGTAGACAATTGGGAAGCGGATTTTCTCAGCCGCCAGACTTTACATCCGGGAGAATGGTCTCTTCACCCAGATGTGTTTCTTCAGATTGTTCAGATGTGGGGGCTTCCAGAAATAGATCTGATGGCTTCTCATCTAAACAAGAAACTTCCCAGGTACTTGTCCAGGTCCAGGGATCCTCAGGCGGAAGCAGTGGATGCGTTGTCACTTCCTTGGAATTATCAACCTGCTTATATCTATCCACCTCTAGTTCTTCTTCCAAGAGTGATTTCAAAAATCATGATGGAGCGTTCATTTGTACTGCTGGTGGCTCCAGCATGGCCACACGGGTTTTGGTATGCGGATCTTGTTTGGATGTCCAGTTGCCAACCTTGGAAACTTCCGTTAAGGCTAGACCTTCTATCTCAAGGTCCGTTTTCCATCAGGATCTCAAATCATTAAATTTGAAGGTATGGAGATTGAATGCTTAGTGCTTAGTCATAGAGGTTTCTCTGACTCAGTGATTAATACTATGTTGCAGGCTCGCAAATCTCTGTCTAGAAAGATTTACTACCGAGTTTGGAAGACTTACATTTCATGGTGTTCTTCTCATAAATTCTCTTGGCATTCTTTTAGAATTCCTAGAATTTTACAGTTTCTTCAGGATGGTTTGGATAAGGGTTTGTCTGCAAGTTCCTTGAAAGGACAAATCTCTACTCTTTCCATTCTGTTTCACAGAAAGATTGCTAATCTTCCTGACATTCGTTGTTTTGTACAGGCTTTGGTTCGTATATAGCCTGTCATTAAGTCAATTTCTCCTCCTTGGAGTCTTAATTTGGTTTTGAGAGCTTTACAGGCTCCTCTGTTTGAGCCTATGCATTCTCTGGACATTAAATTGCTTTCTTGAAAAGTATTGTTTCTTTTGGCCATCTCTTCTGCTAGAAGAGTTTCTGAATTATCTGCTCTTTCTTGTGAATCTCCTTTTCTGATTTTTCATCAGGATAAGGCGGTTTTGCAGACTTCATTTAAATTTTTACCTAAAGTTGTGAATTCCAACAACATTAGTAGAGAAATTGTTGTTCCTTCGTTGTGTCCTAATCCTAAGAATTCTTTGGAAAGATCTTTGCATTCTTTGGATGTGGTTAGAGCTTTGAAACATTATGTTGAAGCTACTAAAGATTTCAGAAAGACTTCTAGTCTATTTGTTATCTTTTCTGGTTCTAGGAAAGGTCAGAAGGCTTCTGCCATTTCTTTGGCTTCTTGGTTAAAGCTTTTGATTCATCATGCTTATTTGGAGTCGGGTAAATCCCCGCCTCAGAGGATTACGGCTCATTCTACTAGGTCAGTTTCTACTTCCTGGGCTTTTAAGAATGAAGCTACTGTTGATCAGATTTGCAAAGCAGCAACTTGGTCTTCTTTGCATACATTTACTAAATTCTACCATTTTGATGTTTTCTCTTCTTCAGAAGCAGTTTTTGGTAGAAAAGTACTTCAGGCAGCTGTTTCAGTTTGATTCTTCTGCTTATAATTTCAGTTTTTTTCATTATAAAGATTAAAACTTTTGATTTGGGTTGTGGATTATTTTTTCAGCGGAATTGGCTGTCTTTATTTTTATCCCTCCCTCTCTAGTGACTCTTGCGTGGAGTTCCACATCTTGGGTATTTGCTATCCCATACGTCACTAGCTCATGGACTCTTGCTAATTACATGAAAGAAAACATAATTTATGTAAGAACTTACCTGATAAATTCATTTCTTTCATATTGGCAAGAGTCCATGAGGCCCACCCTTTTTGTGGTAGTTATGAATTTTTTGTATAAAGCACAATTATTCCAATTCCTTGTTGATGCTTTTGCTCCTTTCTCATCACCCCACTTCTTGGCAATTCATTAAACTGAATTGTGGGTGTGGTGGGGGGTGTATTTACAGGCATTTTGAGGTTTGGGAAACTTTGCCCCTCCTGGTAGGAATGTATATCCCATACGTCACTAGCTCATGGACTCTTGCCAATATGAAAGAAATTAATTTATCGGGTAAGTTCTTACATAAATTATGTTTCCCTGTTCCAATCACTCCCATATTAAATAAATAAATATATATATATATATATATATATATATACACACACATACACATACATACACTTCAAACCACAGGAATCCTGAACAGATAAGCAAGCATCCTGAAAAAGGGGCACCCTACCAAAACATCTAGATCAGGGGCCATAGCTTTATGCAGCATTTGAAAAGGGAGTAGATTCTTGGACTGCTAGAATTGATCCAAATCAAACTAAGCTTCCAGATGACCCAAAGGAACCTAGTTTCTGAGAGGAGCAGACTAACTTCTGTTCCCTGTTGTGACAAAAATGGAGAAACTCCAGAATATCCTTTGGGCTCCTGACCATAGGAAAATTATAGCCTCCAGTCACTGTAGAGATAATAGAATCCAAATAACATTATTCCCTGAAAAGAGAGAGATTAAACCTCGATTTATAAACCATATCAGCAGACTAAGACTAACTATAAAGTCCTTCTAGAAAATGCTGTCAGACTAATTCTTAGGAATAAACTCAAATATGTCAATAACACCAACACAAATAAAAGCATAAGCATATTTGACCGATTCCAAAAGTCTAAAAAAACTTCACTAGCGGATTCATCAGAAAACTGCAAAGATAGACTAATAATCAAATGGAATAATTAACAGCCACAATAGCCATAAAAACTGCTGGACTAAAAAATGGAACCTGATAGCTGAAAAAAAACACCTATGGAAGAATTCTAACTTCCAATGTAAAGATACTATGTAAAGATACTATGTAAAGAACGATCTCCCCCCAAAAAAAGGATGCATTATCATAAACCTTACAGAAGGATTAAAAAGTTACCCCATTGTTAGAAACTTCTCAGAGACCGCATCCGGGACAGAAAGAAAACCTAGGATATTTAACCATAGAAATATAAATTAAGTCTAAACAGACTTAACATAAGCTACTTTAGGATCCTTAATCTCTAAAGAAAACAAAATCTCTTAAAAGTGAACGAATATGTTCAACTTTAAGCAGAAAATAGGATGTCTCCGAAACATAACCAGAGGCAAAACCCCTGATTGTCTGACAAATCCTGCCCCTTTACCAAATTGATAAACAGAAACATTAACCTACGTAGGTTCATAGCTAGTAAAGGGTAAATAATGAACTGACCATTTATGCTTATTTGAAGGCGGCATAGCTACCAACATATCAGATACTGTAGAGTGAATTAAGTCCTTAGATCCAGGCGAAGTCTGTAAGGAACAAACAAAAAGAGCAGTAATACCTTTAGAAGCAAGAATAGCATAAGAATGGTCAAAATGCATGAAAACATTTTAACATGTGTAGTCTAATTATAGAAGTTGAGTCCTTTTGAACACTTTCCTAAGTAGCTTTGAGGACCGAAACAAAGGGCTCAATAACAGCAGAAAACTATAAAAGTAGTAGTGTGCATAAAAGTAAGCAAGAGCAGTACTTGGATAAGAATGCATTCAAATATTAATACATTTATTGCATTAGTTTGAGGGAGGTAAAACCTCAGTTAGTTTACAATACAAACATTTAACACTGGTAGCAAAATGTTCAGATGACCCAGCTTCTAAGACAGATATGGGGACAGAGTCAGAAGGCTCCATAACTGCAGGAAATTAATACAAAAGTTAAAAGCAGAAAAAAACAAGCATAAAGCTAAATCCTAATATCCCCATTAAATGAGCTCTTGAAGAAAGGGAAACACTTAACCCCTCTGGGTGCTGGTAACACCCAGGCTGAAATCTAGATAGTGTAATCGATCATATAAAGAAAAAAGCACACAAAAATGTACACTATCACACAGACACAGCTGCAGGCCCAAACAAAAAAGAACCTGGCCACCAGGAGGCGGCAAAGACCCCCCAGTCAAAGGCTTAAATACTCCTCTCACTCCCCTCATCCCCCAGTCATTCAGCCGAGGAACAAGGACCAGTAGAAGAAATATCAGGTAAAAGGTGACAGAAGAATAAATAAGGACGCCCCACAAAAAATTGCGGTTGTGGGGGGCTGTGGACTCTTTCCATCAGAAGAAAAGAAAATGATCAGGTAAGCATAATTTATATTTATCTTTTTTAATTGGAAAGAGTCCACAGCTGTATTCATTACTTTTGGGAATACAATACCCAAGCAATAGAGGACACTGAATGCCAAGACGGGAGGGTACAATAGGCGGCCCATAATGACGGCACCAGGCCTGAACCCCTACCCAACAAACAAACCTTAAAAGGAAAGGCCCCAAGGACACTGACACGCAGATAGTCCAGAAGCCAAGCTAGAGACCGCAAATCAGACTCAACTGAGCCAACAGTCCTCCAGGAGACACCGTCGCCCAACAGTCGGTCCCTCACCACTCACCCCACACTAATGAAGGGGACACCAGCCTAAACTCCCAAGGGGACAAGGCAAAGGAGAACCGAAGGAAACGAAAAGGTCACCACAATCCATAAAAGGAAATCTCCAATAGTGAGCCCAGCTCACAAAGATCCAAATGGGCCCAATATAGAAAAGGAGGCTACGCCTAGACCAAGCGGAACCCGGGATAAGACCTGGCATAGAGACAGAGAAGTCTCCTCTCCAACATGATGTAAGCACTGAAAGACAACTGAAGACAGAGAACTCACCGCGTCTGAACATAGAATACAAAAGTATCCAACCACAAAAAAATGTGCAACAGACCCAGACGAAAAACCCTGAGTCGAGAACACAGAGTCAACATCTGGACGACACAGAGGATACTTGCTAGTAAGTAGAAGCAGCCAACAAGAGAACAGACTGCAAAAAAGCAACCCCCCCCCCAGACAGAGGGCACGCTCTTTGCAACCTAAGCCGTCAGACCTACACACAGGTCTCCAAAAGGGGAACACAAAACCAAATCGAGGCCCCCCGAGAAGGAGAGGTTAAACCCAGAGCCCGAATTAGGTGTAGTCCTGGACTCTCTGCCTGTAAGCCTAGGGAGCTAGCAACTATGCTCACCTAGATTCTGAAAATGACAACGTCTCTGAGAAGCCACAGCCATCCCCACAGGGCACGGGTACAACCCAGCTCCTAAAACAGACAACAAGGCTGTAGACCCAAAGGATCTAGGAAAAAGGCCCAAAAAGTCTCAACTTGGAGCCAGCAAAACTCCAGATGGAACGTAACAACCCAGAGAGACACCCCTCTCCGATAAGTTAACACACAGTTCCAACCTCCTGAATCCGGGAGAAGCCCCAAGAAAAGGACTACATTTCCATATGAAGGATAATAACCCCTTAAGAAAAGGGATGGAGCCAGAAGAGCAACATCTGTCCTCAAGGCACAAAGCTACCGGATAGGATAGATCAATCCTAACACAGAGTAGCCTGCTAACAGACATCCCCTATGTAATGGATGCAGCAGAGACACTGCAAACCCATTCACCTGCACAGCCATGAATCCAAGGGTTACCCTAGCAAGCTGACCTAGGGAATCCAACCCTAAGGCGCATCAACCCTCTTCACTCAGAAAAAACTGGCCAACCATGACCAGGTCAGGTAGATTGAGTAAAAGACATAGCTCAAGTTCCCAGTACTGGGAAACCCAAAAACAGCCCTTAGGCCTAAGAGTCCAGTAACAACCCATAATTGGGTCCACAATTGGAAACGCGGAGCCTCAGGGAGAAAACAGGTCCGGACACCCAATTGTTCAATCAAACAATACCCAAGAACTGAACACCCCGTCTGACAAAAAAACCAGACACAAGGGATATGAATGCAATATCCAGATCATCCGGATAACGAGAAGAACTCGTAAGTCCCGACCAAAGGAAGGAACCACCCCTTGCTAAAGTCCTATGCTCCAAGGAGCAAGGTGATAGAAGTCGTAATACGACCCTAGAGCCCCTAGACTTCTCAAACAGCCTCAGGACAACAAAGCAAGGGATACCTCAAGGTCAAAACCCCTCGAGCAGGGCTAGTCTCCACATCACCTCCATACAAACAGAGGAATACAGGGAGAAAAGGCGCGAAGCCTTCCCAGCTCCGGGTCACCCAGAGCTAAGCCCAATGTCTCGCCAGGGATCAACCATCTCCCGGAGTGAGCCCAGGTCCCTAAAAGGAGACCTAATACAACGGAAGAAGACCAAGAAGGTCTTATAACTCAGCTAGACAGTACACGGTCAATGTGCAATAGCTGCAGCTGGTTACATTAAACAGCTTGCGAGCACACCTTCAATGGTGCAAAGAGCTGCAGCTGGTTTCAAACCTCAAACCTTCCGCATACTAGTCAGCTACTCACACTACTAGCTGTTGATGGACCAAGTCTAAAAAGTACAGAGCCTCAAAAAAGAAGGCCAAACCGCTAAAACACCTGTAAGAGTGCACTAGGCCCTCCAACCCTCCACTGCATGGGAGAGGAAACTCTAGGGTCTGATAATACCAGACGTAAGAGAGAGTGACGCAGCGGAAACTTCACTGACCCAGTCATTCATGATTGAAGGCTATAAGGACTGAAACAATCCTTCCCGCCTCACGGACCCACAGGTCCTCTTGAATGCTTCGTTGAAACATGTAAAACAAATGATAACCTGGGCACTCAGCGCCTCGACCGGACCAGCCAAGCACAACGGCGCCACGTGTCTGAACAGCCACAAGACAGAACCGGACCCAACAGGACCAGCCTGCACACAGGGTCCTAAATGGCAAGCTGCATAAATCCTCTCTCAGAGGGGGAGAAAGGAAAACAGACATCTTTAACAAAGGATTAACATGTCCAAAACAACTTCCGAAGAAGTTACAAAGAGTATCGATCCCAGAAGGCTCCCAAAGGAACAATAAACAAATTTAAAAACATTCTATCGGATAAAAAGAAAAATAATAATATAAATGTTCTACCTTCCTTCAAAGGATTTATAATCCACAACACAACGACGCGTTTCGCCCTCCTATGGGCTTTATCTTGATAAAGCCCATAGGAGGGCGAAACGCGTCGTGTTGGCAGTGTTATTCTGTGGCATTTATTATATGCAACCATTTACACATCTTGAATTCCTATACATAACCCGGGTTATAAATATTGGAACTATTCTGTTTTGGAAGAATTCTATAATGGTTTGTGGTCTGAAGGAGTTTTGAATATCCACCACAGTACCCATCTATTTACACCATCTATCTATACCCTTGCGTGCATAAGCACTAAGTGCAGGGTTTGTGTGTGAGGACCGTGTTTGTGGAAATCGGAAGCAAGCGCAAGAATTGGCCTCTTTCCCCTACCGAAACCTCTTTCAGTGACGTCAGACGCCGCAAACTCCCAGTCGGATCCGCTCGAGGAGAATACCGAGCAAAAGAAGGTTAACTTCACCCTACCAAGAGGATTTGGGTAATGTACATGGCAAAAAAAGTTGGCTAAATAACAATCACGATTCAGTAAACACTCTTTTGGATTATAAATCCTTTGAAGGAAGGTAGAACATATATATCTGATCGGCAGCTTAACTTGTATCTGACTGACAGCTTGGTGGTAATTTATCTATCTCCCCACAACGGAAATTATTGATAAGATTGACTTTTTGTATCATTTTATTTATAGTTTAGAGACCTGTTAACGTTTTGATTCTTATGCTTATTAAGTATGTACCATTGTTGAACATAGCGATCTAATTTTAAAAGATTTTTAGACCTATGAGTACTATATGATAAACTAGTTTAGATTTTAATCAGTTTAGTATTTAGCATTAAGCAGTGCATATTATATGTTTTAAGTATTTTGGGGAGACGTCCCTTTTTTATGTGTTATAAATCTATATGTGTTTTAATAAATTTATTTAATTTCTAAGTGGTGATTCCTTTGGCTTTTTAGCGCCTCCCTTACACCTGTTCTCAGTATCAGAATCCTCCATAACTGAATCTGAAATTTCGTAACTTCTCTGGTAAGTCTTCTTCTTCTTCCTCCAAGCAGGGTCAGTCCAAGCCCTCTTGGAAGTCCAATTGGTTCTGGAGCAAGGGGAAGCAATCTAAGAAGCCCGTTGAAGGGAAATCAGCATGAAGGGTCTGCCCTGATCCAGGAATGGATTGAGTGGGGGGCAGACTTTCCTTTTTTGCTCAGGCTTGGGTTTGAGATGTTCCGGATCCCTGGGTGGTAGATATTGTGTCCCAGGGATACAAACTAGAGTTCAAGACTTTTCCTCCAGGGGCAGGTTTCTTCTCTCCAGATTATCTGTAGACCAGATAAAAAGAGAGGCGTTCTTATGTAGTGTTCAGGATCTTTACGACATGGGAGTGATCGTTCCTGTTCCAATTCAGGAGCACGGGCTGGGTTTCTATTCCAATCTGTTTATCGTTCCCAAAAAGGGGGGAACTTTCAGACCTATTCTAGATCTCAAGAGTGTAAACAAGTTTCTCAGAGTTCCATCCAAGATGGAAACTATTCGGTCCATTCTTCCTCTGGTTCAAGTAGCCTGTCGGGAAAACATCTGAATTACAGTACATTCACGAAGAAAGTAAAATTAAACCATCTTACCGAAATCTACGCTGTGGAACAGGAACACGGCCCTTCAAGTGTGACGGATAGTAGCATCACCTCCGCCATGGACTTTAGAGAAGAAAGCAGACAGTGGAGCAAATTTCGACAACGGCGATTGCTTGAGGAGCTGTTAACATGAGTTGGGATGGTTTCGCAGAAAGACTCTCCCTGCATCTCCGGACTCATCCAAGCCCTCACTGAAAGACTGATAGGATTACTCCTGTCCCATGTCGAAGAGTACTACCCTCCATAAGAGACAAAATAAATTCTGACACTTCTCTGCCAACCTCCTGGGATGAAAGGCAAAGAATAACTGGGGGATGAGGGGAGTGGGAGGAGTATTTAAGCCTTTGGCTGGGGTGTCTTTGCCTCCTCCTGCTGGCCAGGTTCTTATTTCCCAAAAGTAATGAATGCAGCTGTGGACTCTTTCCATTTAAGAAGAAAATACAGATTTTAGGAACATTAAAAATAATCTTTACAATATTCCAGTTAATTCAAATTATTCTAAAGTTACAAATGCTATTTGCTTTGTGCCCTTTTAAAATCATAAAATGTAAATTATATTGCTATATTTCTGAAAAATGAACACAGACCTTGTAACAAATGTACATGGTAGAGGCCAATGGAATACTTACCGGTATTAAAGCATGAGTAATCTTTTGCGACACATTCACAATCTTTGCTTGAGGATTAACCAATGATCCATATTTAGTCCATTTCACTTCTAATTCAAACGACACTGGAATTTGACACTTATCCTGTGGAGAAAAAAACAACAACAACAATATATAAAAGATATAGCGCTAGATTACAAGTGGAGCGGTATTTTTTGTTTTCCCTATAGCAAAAACTCTGCTAGGTTTTTAATTTTTGCGATAGTCGGGTTGCACTGGTATTACTGTAAAATGCGCCTACCCGACATGAAAATATAGATATTGCATAAATATGTTTTAACATGTTTTTATCTACCTAACTGCAAAGGGCTACAATGCAGTTAGCAATGTATCTTTATGCATCTCTATGTTAAAGTCCTTTGGTGGCTTTTTCTTCTTCCCCCGAGATGTTTGAGCAATATTTTGTGCGCAATATTTTTTTCAAATAATTTTTATTAGATGGTGTTATTATAAATATAACTCTACTTTGTAAAGTATTTTTAATGTGTTTTGTGACAATTTTCAGAAAACAGTTACCCACAGTTCTGAGATCGCAGTAGTGATTACATTTCCAATAATTTTACTCAACTTGTAATATCAGCGCAATTAAAAAAAGAACAAATGATCATGAAAACCCTCACGAAATAGTTTGCACTCCACTTGTAATCTAGCCCAAAATGTAATGAAAAGGAAATTTATGCTTACCTGATAAATTGATTTCTTCTAAGATACGACGAGTCCATGGATTCATCCTTTACTTGTGGGATATTATCCTCCTGCTAACAGGAAGTGGCAAAGAGCTCCACAGCAGAGCTGTCTATATAGCTCCTCCCTTGACTCCACCCCCCAGTAATTCGACCGAAGGTATAGGAAGAAAAAGGAGAAACTAAAAGGTGCAGAGGTGACTGAAGTTTTAAACAAAAAAATATAATCTGTCTTAAATTGACAGGGCGGGCCCTGGACTCTTCTTATCTTAGAAGAAATCAATTTATCAGGTAAGCATAAATTTCCTTTTCTTCTATAAGATACGAGTCCACTGATTCATCCTTTACTTGTGGGATACAATACCAAAGCTACAGGACACGGATGAACGGGAGGGACAAGACATATACCTAAACAGAAGGCACCACTGCTTGAAGAACTTTTCTCCCAAAAATAGCCTCTGAAGAAGCAAAAGTATCAAATTTGTAAAATTTGGAAAAGGTATGAAGTGAAGACCAAGTCGCAGCCTAACAAATCTGTTTAACAGAAGCATCGTTTTTAAAAGTCCATGTGGAAGCCACCGCTCTAGTAGAATGAGCTGTAATTTTTTCAGGAGGCTGCTGTCCAGCAGTCTCGTATGCCAAACGGATGATGCTTTTCAGCCAAAAAGAAAGAGAGGTAGCCGTAGCTTTTTGACCTCTACGCTTTCCAGAATAGACAACAAACAGAGAAGATGTTTGACGGAAATCCTTGGTCGCTTGCAAGTAAAACTTCAAGGCACAAACCACGTCCAAGTTATGTAACAGACGCTCCTTCTTAAAAGATGGGTTAGGACACAGAGAAGGAACAACAATTTCCTGATTAATATTCTTATTTGAAACAACCTTAGGAAGGAATCCAGGTTTAGTACGCAAAACCACCTTATCAGAATGGAATATAAGGTAAGGCGAGTCGCATTGTAACGCAGATAGCTCAGAAACTCTTCGAGCAGAAGAGATAGCAACTAAAAACAGAACTTTCCAAGAGAGAAGTTTAATATCTATGGAATGCATGGGTTCAAACGGAACCCCGTAAAGAACATTAAGAACTAAATTCAAACTCCATGGCGGAGCAACAGGTTTAAACACAGGCTTAATTCTAACCAAAGCCTGACAATACGACTGAACGTCTGGAACATCTGCCAGATGCTTGTGTAGTAAGATTGAATCAAGGTATCAATGACCGACTCAGAGAATCCCCGCTTAGATAAAATCATTCGTTCAATCTCCAGGCAGTCAGCTGCAGAGAACCTAGATTTGGATGTTGGAACGGACCCTGAATGAGAAGGTCCTGTCTCAGTGGTAGTTTCCACGGTGGCAGAGATGACATTTCCACCAGGTCTGCATACCAAGTCCTGTGTGGCCACGCAGGCGCTATCAAGATTACCGAAGCCCTCTCCTATTTGATTCTGGCAATCAGACGAGGTAGGAGAGGAAAAGGAGGAAACACATAAGCCAGGTTGAACGACCACGGTACTGCTAGAGCATCTATCAGTACTGCTTGAGGATCCCTTAATCTGGACCCGTAACAAGGAAGTTTGGCATTCTGACGAGATGCCATCAGATCCAATTCTGGTGTGCCCCATTAATGAATCACTTTTGCAAACACCTCCGGATGGAGCTCCCACTCCCCTGGATGAAAAGTCTGACGACTTAGAAAATCCACTTCCCAGTTCTCCACTCCGGGGATATAGATTGCTGATAGATGGCAAGAGTGAGTCTCTGCCCATCAAATTATTTTGGAAACCTCTATCATCGCTAGAGAACTCTTTGTTCCCCCTTGATGATTGATATATGCTACAGTCGTGATATTGTCCGACTGGAATCTTATTAATTTGGCCGAAGCCAGCTGAGGCCACGCTTGAAGCGCGTTGAATATCGCACTCAGTTGCAGAATATTTATTAGTAGTAGGGACTCCTCCTGAGTCCACACACCCTGAGCCTTCAGGGAATTCCAGACTGCACCCCAGCCCAAGATGCTGGCGTCCGTCGTCACTATGACCCATGCTGGCCTGCAGAAATACATTCCCTGGGACAGATGATCATGTGACAACCACCAATGAAGAGAGTCTCTGGTCTCTAGATCCAGATCTATCCATGGAGATAAATCCGCATAATCCCCATTCCACTGTCTGAGCATGCACAGCTGCAGTGGTCTGAGATGCAAGCAAGCAAACGGAACTATGTCCATTGCCGCTACCATTAGTCTAATTACCTCCATACACTGAGTTTCTGATGGCTGAGGAATGGAGTGAAGTGCTCGGCAAGTGGTTAAGATCTTGATTTTCTGACCTCCGTCAGAAAAAATTTCATGTCTACCAAGTCCTAGGAATGGAACTCTTGTCAGAGGAACAAGTGAACTCTTTTTTTATGTTCACTGTCCACCCGTGAGTTCTTTGAAAAGCCAACACAATGTTCGTGTGAGATTTAGCTAGATGGTAAGTTGACGCCTGAATCAAAATATCGTCCAGATAGGGCGCCACTGCTATGCCCCGCGGCCTTAGAACCGCCAGAAGGGACCCTAGCACCTTTGTGAAAATTCTGGGAGCTGTGGCCAACCCGAAAGGAAGGGCCACAAACTGGTAATGTTTGTCCAGGAAGGCGAACCTGAGGAACTGGTGATGATCTTTGTGGATAGGAATGTGAAGATACGCATCCTTCAAATTCACGGTGGTCATATATTCACCCTCCTGGATCATTGGTAAAATTGTTCGTATGGTCTCCATCTTGAACGATGGGATTCTGAGAAATTTGTTTAGAGTTTTGAGATCTAAAATTGGTCTGAACGTTCCCTCTTTTTTGGGAACCACAAACAGATTGGAGTAAAAAACATAATTTATGTAAGAACTTACCTGATAAATTCATTTCTTTCATATTAGCAAGAGTCCATGAGCTAGTGACGTATGGGATATACATTCCCACCAGGAGGGGCAAAGTTTCCCAAACCTTAAAATGCCTATAAATACACCCCTCACCACACCCACAAATCAGTTTAACGAATAGCCAAGAAGTGGGGTGATAAGAAAAAAGTACGAAAGCATAAAAAATAAGGAATTGGAATAATTGTGCTTTATACAAAAAAAATCATAACCACCACAAAAAAGGGTGGGCCTCATGGACTCTTGCTAATATGAAAGAAATGAATTTATCAGGTAAGTTCTTACATAAATTATGTTTTCTTTCATGTAATTAGCAAGAGTCCATGAGCTAGTGACGTATGGGATAATGACTACCCAAGATGTGGATCTTTCCACGCAAGAGTCACTAGAGAGGGAGGGATAAAATAAAGACAGCCAATTCCTGCTGAAATAATCCACACCCAAAATAAAGTTTAATGAAAACATAAGCAGAAGATTCAAACTGAAACCACTGCCTGAAGTACTTTTCTACCAAAAACTGCTTCAGAAGAAGAAAACACATCAAAAATGGTAGAATTTAGTAAAAGTATGCAAAGAGGACCAAGTTGCTGCTTTGCAAATCTGATCAACCGAAGCTTCATTCCTAAACGCCTAGGAAGTAGAAACTGACCTAGTAGAATGAGCTGTAATCCTTCGAGGCGGAGTTTTACCCGACTCGACATAGGCATGATGAAATAAAGATTTCAACCAAGATGCCAAAGAAATGGCAGAAGCTTTCTGGCCTTTTCTAGAACCGGAAAAGATGACAAATAGACTAGAAGTCTTTCGGAAAGACTTAGTAGTTTCAACATAATAATACAAAGCTCTAACAGCATCCAAAGAATGCAATGATTTCTCCTTAGAATTCATAGGATTAGGACATAATGAAGGAACCACAATTTCTCTACTAATGTTGTTAGAATTCACAACCTTAGGTAAAAAATTCAAAAGAAGTTTGCAGCACCGCCTTATCCTGATGAAAAATCAGAAAAGGAGACTCACAAGAAAGAGCAGATAATTCAGAGACTCTTCTGGCAGAAGAGATGGCCAAAAGAAACAAAACTTTCCAAGAAAGTAATTTAATGACCAAAGAATACATGGGTTCAAAAATAGGAGCTTGAAAAGCCCCCAGAACCAAATTCAAACTCCAAGGAGGAGAAATTGACTTAATAACAGGTTTTATACGAACCAAAGCTTGTACAAAACAATGAATATTAGGAAGATTAGCAATCTTTCTGTGAAAAAGAACAGAAAGAGCAGAGATTTGTCCATTCAAGGAACTTGCGGACAAACCTTTATCTAAACCATCCTGAAGAAACTGTAAAATTCTCGGTATTCAAAAAAATGCCAAGAAAAATGATGAGAAAGACACTAAGAAATATAAGTCTTCCAGACTCTATAATATATCTCTCTAGATACAGATTTACGAGCCTGTCACATAGTATCAATCACAGAGTCAGAGAAACCTCTTTGACCAAGAATCAAGCGTTCAATCTCCATACCTTAAAATTTAAGGATTTGAGATCCTGATGGAAGAAAGGACCTTGCGACAGAAAGTCTGGTCTTAACGGAAGAGTCCACAGCTGGCAAGAGGCCATCCGGACAAGATCCGCATACCAAAACCTGTGAGGCCATGCTGGAGCTACCAGCAGGACAAACGAGCATTCCTTTAGAATCTTGGAGAATACTCTTGGAAGAAGAACTAGAGGCGGAAAGATATAGGCAGGATGATACTTCCAAGGAAGTGATAATGCATCCACTGCCTCCGCCCGAGGATCCCGGGATCTGGACAGATACCAGGGAAGTTTCTTGTTTAGATGAGAAGCCATCAGATCTATTTCTGGGAGTTCCCACATTTGAACAATCTGAAGAAATACCTCTGGGTGAAGAGACCATTCGCCCGGATGCAACGTTTGGCGACTGAGATAATCCGCTTCCCAATTGTCTATACCTGGGATATGAACCGCAGAGATTAGACAGGAGCTGGATTCCGCCCAAACCAAAATTCGAGATACTTCTTTCATAGCCAGAGGACTGTGAGTCCCTCCTTGATGATTGATGTATGCCACAGTTGTGACATTGTCTATCTGAAAACAAATGAACAACTCTCTCTTCAGAAGAGGCCAAGACTGAAGAGCTCTGAAAATTGCACGGAGTTCCAAAATATTGATCGGTAATCTCACCTCCTGAGATTCCCAAACCCCTTGTGCCGTCAGAGACCCCCACACAGCTCCCCAACCTGTAAGACTTGCATCTGTTGAGATTATAGTCCAGGTCGGAAGAACAAAGAAGCCCCCTGAACTAAATGATGGTGATCTGTCCACCACGTCAGAGAATGTCGTATAATCGGTTTAAAGATATTAATTGAGATATCTTTGTGTAATCCCTGCACCATTGGTTCAGCATACAGAGCTGAAGAGGTCGCATGTGAAAACGAGCAAAGGAGATCGCATCCGATGCGGCAGTCCTAAAACCTAAAATTTCCATGCATAAGGCTACCAAAGGGAATGATTGTGACTGAAGGTTTTGACAAGCTGATATCAATGTTAAACTTCTCTTGTCTGACAAGGACAGAGTCATAGACACTGAATCTGTCTGGAAACCTAAAAAGGTTACCCTTGTCTGAGGAATCAATGAACTTTTTGGTAAATTGATCCTCCAACCATGATCTTGAAGAAACAACAAGTCGATTCGTATGAGATTCTGCGAAAATGATAAGACTGAGCAAGTACCAAGATATCGTCCAAATAAGGAAATACCAAAACCCAGAAGGGCACCGAGAACCTTTGAAAAAATTCTTGGAGCTGATGCTAGGCTAAACGGTAGAGCCACAAAACTGGTAATGCTTGTCTAAAAAGAGAATCTCAGAAACTAAAAGTGATCTGGATGAATCGGAATATGCAGATATGCATCCTGTAAATCTATTGTAGACATATAATGCCCTTGCTAAACAAAAGGCAGGATAGTCCTACAGTTACCATCTTGAATGTTGGTATCCTTACATAACGATTCAATATTGATAGATCCGGAACTGGTCTGAAGGAATTGACCTTCTTTGGTACAATGAAGAGATAGAATAAAAACCCCAGCCCCTGTTCCAGAACTGGAACTGGCATAATTACTCCAGCCAACTCTAGATCTGAAACACATTTCAGAAATGCTGAGCCTTTGCTGGGTTTACTGGGACACGGGAAAGAAAAAAATCTCTTTGCAGGAGGCCTTAACTTGAAGCCAATTCTGTACCTTTCTGAAACAATGTTCTGAAACCAGAGATTGTGAACGGAATTGATCCAAATTTCTTTGAAGAAAACGTAATCTGCCCCATACCAGCAGAGCTGGAATGAGGGCCGCACCTTCATGGGTACTTAGGAGCTGGCTTTAGGTTTCTATAAGGCTTGGATATATTCCAAACTGATACCGCTCCTGAGGATGAAGGATCAGGCTTTTGTTCCTTGTTGTGAGGAAAAGAACGAAAACGATTATTAGACCTAAATTTACCTTAGATTTTTTATCCTTTGGTAAAAAAGTTCCCTTCCCTCCAGTAACAGTTGAGATAATAGAATCCAACTGAGAACCGAATAATTTATTACCCTGGAAAGAAAGGGAAAGCAAAGTTGACTTAGAAGACATATCAGCATTCCAAGTTTTAAGCCATAAAGCTCTTCTAGCTAAAATAGCTAGAGACATATACCTGACATCAACTCTAATGATATCAAAGATGGTATCACAAATAAAATTATTAGCATGTTATAGAATAATAATAATGCTATAAAATTATGATCTGTTACTTGTTGCGCTAAAGCTTCTAACCAAAAGTTGAAGCTGCAGCAACATCCGCTAAAAATATAGCAGGAGTAGAGACAGCCCCATTAACCTTAGGGATTTTGTCCCAAAAAACTCTAATCTGTCAGATGGCACAGGATATAATTGCTTAAAACGTTTTAGAAGGAGTAAATGAAGTACCCAAATTATTCCATTCCCTGGAAATTACTTCAGAAATAGCATCAGGGAGAGAAAACACTTCTGGAATAACTACAGGAGATTTAAAAACCTTATTTAAACGTTTAGATTTAGTATCAAGAGGACCAGAATCCTCTATTTCTAATGCAATTAATACTTCTTTAAGTAAAGAACAAATAAATTCCATCTTGAACAATACAAAGATTTATCAGCATCAACCTCTGAGACAGAAACCTCTGAACCAGAAGAACCATTATCAGTATCAGAATGATGATGTTCATTTAAAAATTCATCTGAAAAAAGAGAAGTTTTAAAAGACTTTTATGTATACTAGAAGGAGAAATAACAGACATAGCCTTCTTAATGGATTTAAAAATAAAATCTCTTATGTTATCAGGAACACTCTGAAAATTAGATGTTGACGGAACAGCAACAGGTAATGTAACAGTACTAAAGGAAATTTTATCTGCATTAATAAGTTTGTCATGACATGCAATACAAACAACAGCTGGAGAAACAGATACCAAAAGTTTATAGCAGATACACTTAGCTTGGTAGCTCCAGCACCGGGCAGCGATTTTCCTGAAGTATCTTCTGACTCAGTTGCAACGTGGAACATCTTGCAATATGTAATAGAAAAAACAACATATAAAGCAAAATTGATCAAATTCCTTAAATGACAGTTTCAGGAATGGGAAAGAAATGCCAGTGAACAAGCTTCTAGCAACCAGAAGCAATAAATAATGAGACTTAAATAATGTGGAGACAAAAATGACGCCCATATTTTTTAGCGCCAAATAAGACGCCCACATTATTTGGCGCCTAAATGCTTTTGGCGCCAAAAATGACGCCACATCCGGAACGCCGACACTTTTGACGCAAAAAAACGTCAAAAAATGACGCAACTTCCGGCGACACGTATGACGCCGGAAACAGAAAAAAAATGTTGCGCCAAAAAAGTCTGCGCCAAGAATGACGCAATAAAATGAAGCATTTTCAGCCCCCGCGAGCCTAACAGCCCACAGGGAAAAAGTCAAATTTTTTAAGGTAAGAAAAAATGATTGATTCAAATGCATTATCCCAAATATGAAACTGACTGTCTGAAAATAAGGAATGTTGAACATCCTGAGTCAAGGCAAATAAATGTTTGAATACATATATTTAGAACTTTATAAAAAAGTGCCTAACCATACCTTAGAGTGTCACAGAAAATAAGCTTACTTACTTACCCCAGGACACTCATCTACATGTTGTAGAAAGCCAAACCAGTACTGAAACGAAAATCAGCAGAGGTAATGGTATATATAAGAGTATATCGTCGATCTGAAAAGGGAGGTAAGAGATGAATCTCTACGACCGATAACAGAGAACCTATGAAATAGACCCCGTAGAAGGAGATCATTGCATTCAAATAGGCAATACTCTCCTCACATCCCTCTGACATTCACTGCACGCTGAGAGGAAAACCGGGCTCCAACCTGCTGCGGAGCGCATATCAACGTAGAATCTAGCACAAACTTACTTCACCACCTCCATAGGAGGCAAAGTTTGTAAAACTGATTTGTGGGTGTGGTGAGGGGTGTATTTATAGGCATTTTAAGGTTTGGGAAACTTTGCCCCTCCTGGTAGGAATGTATATCCCATACGTCACTAGCTCATGGACTCTTGCTAATTACATGAAAGAAACAGAATTTATGCTTACCTGATAAATTACTTTCTCCAAAGGTGTGTCCGGTCCACGGCGTCATCCTTACTTGTGGGAAATATCTCTTCCCCAACAGGAAATGGCAAAGAGTCCCAGCAAAGCTGGCCATATAGTCCCTCCTAGGCTCCGCCCACCCCAGTCATTCGACCGACGGACAGGAGGAAAAATATAGGAGAAACCATATGGTACCGTGGTGACTGTAGTTAGAGAAAATAATTAATCAGACCTGATTAAAAAAACCAGGGCGGGCCGTGGACCGGACACACCGTTGGAGAAAGTAATTTATCAGGTAAGCATAAATTCTGTTTTCTCCAACATTGGTGTGTCCGGTCCACGGCGTCATCCTTACTTGTGGGAACCAATACCAAAGCTTTAGGACACGGATGAAGGGAGGGAACAAGTCAGGTTACCTAAACGGAAGGCACCACGGCTTGCAAAACCTTTCTCCCAAAAATAGCCTCCGAAGAAGCAAAAGTATCAAATTTGTAAAATTTGGCAAAAGTGTGCAGTGAAGACCAAGTCGCTGCCTTACATATCTGGTCAACAGAAGCCTCGTTCTTGAAGGCCCATGTGGAAGCCACAGCCCTAGTGGAGTGAGCTGTGATTCTTTCAGGAGGCTGCCGTTCGGCAGTCTCGTAAGCCAATCGGATGATGCTTTTAAGCCAAAAGGAAAGAGAGGTAGAAGTCGCTTTTTGACCTCTCCTTTTACCAGAATAGACGACAAACAAAGAAGATGTTTGTCTGAAATCTTTTGTAGCCTCTAAATAGAATTTTAGAGCATGGACTACGTCCAAATTGTGTAACAAACGTTCCTTCTTTGAAACTGGATTCGGACATAAAGAAGGTACAACTATCTCCTGGTTAATATTCTTGTTAGAAACAACCTTTGGAAGAAAACCAGGCTTAGTACGCAAAACCACCTTATCTGCATGGAACACCAGATAAGGCGAAGAACACTGCAAAGCAGATAACTCTGAAACTCTTCTAGCAGAAGAAATAGCAACCAAAAACAAAACTTTCCAAGATAGTAACTTAATATCTATGGAATGTAAAGGTTCAAACGGAACCCCTTGAAGAACTGAAAGAACTAGATTTAGACTCCAGGGAGGAGTCAAAGGTCTGTAAACAGGCTTGATCCTAACCAGAGCCTGAACAAATGCTTGAACATCTGGCACAGCTGCCAGTCTTTTATGTAGTAAGACAGATAAAGCAGAGATCTGTCCCTTTAGAGAACTTGCAGATAATCCTTTCTCCAAACCTTCTTGTAGAAAGGAGAGAATCTTAGGAATTTTTATCTTATTCCATGGGAACCCTTTGGATTCACACCAACAGATATATATTTTCCATATTTTATGGTAAAGTTTTCTAGTTACTGGTTTTCTGGCCTGAACTAGAGTATCTATCACAGAATCTGAAAACCCACGCTTTGATAGGATCAAGCGTTCAATCTCCAAACCGTCAGCTGGAGGGAGACCAGATTTGGAAGTTCGAATGGACCCTGAACAAGAAGGTCTTGTCTCAAAGGTAGCTTCCATGGTGGAACCGATGACATATTCACCAGGTCTGCATACCAAGTCCTGCGTGGCCACGCAGGAGCTATCAAGATCACCGAGGCCCTCTCCTGTTTGATCCTGGCTACCAGCCTGGGAATGAGAGGAAACGGTGGAAAAACATAAGCTAGGTTGAAGGTCCAAGGTGCTACTAGTGCATCTACTAGAGTCGCCTTGGGATCCCTGGATCTGGACCCGTAGCAAGGAACCTTGAAGTTCTGACGAGACGCCATCAGATCCATGTCTGGAATGCCCCATAATTGAATCAACTGGGCAAAAATCTCCGGGTGGAGTTCCCACTCCCCCGGATGGAATGTCTGACGACTCAGATAATCCGCCTCCCAGTTTTCCACTCCTGGGATGTGGATCGCAGATAGGTGGCAGGAGTGATCCTCCGCCCATTTTATGATTTTGGTCACTTCTCTCAACGCCAGGGAACTCCTTGTTCCCCCCTGATGGTTGATGTAAGCAACCGTCGTCATGTTGTCTGATTGGAATCTTATGAATCTGGCCTTTGCTAGTCGAGGCCAAGCCCTGAGAGTATTGAATATCGCTCTCAGTTCCAGAATGTTTATCGGGAGAAGAGACTCTTCCCGAGACCATAGACCCTGAGCTTTCAGGGAGTCCCAGACCGCGCCCCAGCCCACTAGACTGGCGTCGGTCGTGACGATGACCCACTCTGGTCTGCGGAAGCTCAGTCCCTGGGACAGGTGATCCTGGGTTAGCCACCAACGGAGTGAGTCTCTGGTCTTCTGATCTACTTGAATCACTGGAGACAAGTCTGTATAGTCCCCATTCCACTGTTTGAGCATGCACAGTTGTAATGGTCTTAGATGAATTCGTGCAAAAGGAACTATGTCCATTGCTGCAACCATCAACCCTACTACTTCCATGCACTGCGCTATGGAAGGACGTGGAACAGAATGAAGAACTTGACAAGTGCTTAGAAGTTTTGATTTTCTGACCTCTGTCAGAAAAATCCTCATTTCTAAGGAATCTATTATTGTTCCCAAGAAGGGAACTCTTGTTGACGGAGACAGAGAACTTTTTTCTATGTTCACCTTCCATCCGTGTGATCTGAGAAAGGCTAGAACGATGTCTGTATGAGCCTTTGCTTTTGACAGGGACGACGCTTGTATTAGAATGTCGTCCAAGTATGGTACTACTGCAATGCCCCTCGGTCTTAGAACCGCTAGAAGGGACCCGAGTACCTTTGTGAAAATCCTTGGAGCAGTGGCTAACCTGAATGGGAGGGCCACAAACTGGTAATGTTTGTCCAGAAAGGCAAACCTTAGGAACTGATGATGTGCTTTGTGGATAGGAATATGTAGGTACGCATCCTTTAGATCCACGGTAGTCATAAGTTGACCTTCCTGGATAGTGGGTAGAATCGTTCGAATGGTTTCCATCTTGAACGATGGTACCCTGAGAAATTTGTTTAGGATCTTCAAATCCAAAATCGGTCTGAAGGTTCCGTCTTTTTTGGGAACTACGAACAGATTTGAATAAAATCCCATTCCTTGTTCCTTTATTGGAACTGGGTGTATCACTCCCATCTTTAACAGGTCTTCTACACAATGTAAGAACGCCTGTCTCTTTATTTGGTTTAAGGATAAGTGAGACATGTGGAACCTTCCCCTTGGGGGTAGTTCCCTGAATTCCAGAAGATAACCCTGAGAAACTATTTCTAGTGTCCAGGGATCCTGAACATCTCTTGCCCAAGCCTGAGCAAAGAGAGAGAGTCTGCCCCCTACTAGATCCGGTCCCGGATCGGGGGCTACTCCTTCATGCTGTTTTGTTAGCAGCAGCAGGCTTCTTGGCCTGCTTACCCTTGTTCCAGCCTTGCATCGGTTTCCAGGCTGGTTTGGGTTGTGAGGCATTACCCTCTTGCTTAGAGGATGCATAATTAGAGGCCGGTCCGTTCCTGAAATTGAAAATTAGACTTATTCTTGGCCTTGAAAGGCCTATCTTGTGGAAGGGCGTGGCCCTTTCCCCCAGTGATGTCTGAGATAATCTCTTTCAATTCTGGTCCAAATAGCGTTTTACCTTTGAAAGGGATGTTAAGCAATTTTGTCTTGGATGATACATCCGCTGACCAAGACTTTAGCCAAAGCGCTCTGCGCGCCACAATTGCAAACCCTGAATTTTTCGCCGCTAATCTAGCTAATTGCAAAGCGGCATCTAAAATAAAAGAGTTAGCCAACTTAAGTGCGTGAACTCTGTCCATAACCTCCTCATATGGAGTCTCTCTACTGAGCGACTTTTCTAGTTCATCGAACCAGAACCACGCTGCTGTAGTGACAGGAACAATGCACGAAATGGGTTTGTTGAAGGTAACCTTGCTGTACAAAAATCTTTTTAAGCAAACCCTCCAATTTTTTATCCATAGGATCTTTGAAAGCACAACTATCCTCGATAGGAATAGTAGTGCGCTTGTTTAGAGTAGAAACTGCCCACCTTATTTACTATGTCCGCCACCCGCTTGGGTATAGGAAAAGCGTCGGGGTGCACCGGAACCTCTAGGAACTTGTCCATCTTGCATAATTTCTCTGGAATGACAAAGTTGTCACAATCATCCAGAGTAGATAACACCTCCTTAAGCAGTGTTCTAATTTAAATTTAAATGTCACAACATCAGGTTCAGCTTGTTGAGAAATTTTTCCTGAATCTGAAATTTCCCCATCTGACAAAACCTCCCTCATGGCCACTTCAGATTGGTGTGAGGGTATCACAGAACAATTATCATCAGCGCCCTCCTGCTCTACAGTGTTTAAAACAGAGCAATCGCGCTTTCTCTGATATGTAGGCATTTTGGATAAAATATTTGCTATGGTAATAAGCATTGGCGCGCTAGATGTACTAGGGGCCTCCTGCGTGGGCAAAACTGGTGTAGACACAGTAGGAGATGATGTAGTATCATGTCTACTCCCCTCATCTGAGGAATCATCTTGGGCAATTTCATTATCTGTGGCAGTACTGTCCTTACTTTGTTTGGACGCTAAGGCACAATTATCACACAAATTTAAATGGGGAGACACATTGGCTTTCATACATATAGAACATAGCTTATCCGAAGGCACAGACATGTTAAACAGGCATAAACTTGTCAATAAAGCACAAAAAACGTTTTAAAACAAAACCGTTACTGTCTCTTTAAATTTTAAACAGAGCACACTTTATTACTGAATATGTGAAAAAGTATGAAGGAATTGTTCAAAAATTACCAAAATTTCACCACAGTGTCTTAAAGCATTAAGAGTATTGCACACCAATTTTCAGAGCTTTAACCCTTAAAATAACGGAACCGGAGCCGTTTACAAATTTAACCCCTATACAGTCCCAGCTATAGCCTTTGCTGTGACCTAACCAAGCCCAGAGGGGAATACGATACCAAATGACGCCTTCTAGAAACTTTTCCAGCTATTTTCAGATCCTCACACATGCATCTGCATGTCTTGCTCTCAAAAACAACTGCGCAGTAATGGCGCGAAAATGAGGCTCAGCCTACAACTGGGAAGGCCCTCCCTGACTGGAAAAGGTGTCTAACATAGTGCCTGCCGTTAAAAAATGTTCCCCAAGTTTATAAATGTGAATTATCAGCATAAACATGTATAAAATGTCCAAATAAAGCAATCGATTTAGCCCATAAAAGTGTCTACCAGTTTTATAGCCCATATTAAGCCCTTTATTCTGTTTGCTTGACTAAGAAAATGGCTTACCGGTCCCCATGAGGGGAAATGACAGCCTTCCAGCATTACATGGTCTTGTTAGAAATATGGCTAGTCATACCTTAAGCAGAAAAGTCTGCTAACTGTTTCCCCCAACTGAAGTTACTTCATCTCATCAGTCTTATGTGGAAACAGCAATTGATTTTAGTTACTGTCTGCTAAAATCATCTTCCTCTCACAAACAGAAATCTTCATCCTTTTCTGTTTCAGAGTAAATAGTACATACCAGTACTATTTTAAAATAACAAACACTTGATAGAAGAATAAAAAACTACATTTAAACACCAAAAAAACTCTTAACCATCTCCGTGGAGATGTTGCCTGTGCAACGGCAAAGAGAATGACTGGGGTGGTCGGAGCCTAGGAGGGACTATATGGCCAGCTTTGCTGGGACTCTTTGCCATTTCCTGTTGGGGAAGAGATATTTCCCACAAGTAAGAATGACGCCGTGGACCGGACACACCAATGTTGGAGAAACCCCTGCCCTTGTTCTAATTTTGCAACTGGACAGATTACACCCATGGTATATAGGTCTTCTGGTTTACAGACAAACGTGAAAGATGAAATCTCCCCCTTGGGAGAGAATCCTTGAATTCTAGACGGTACCCCTGGGTCACAATTTCTAATGCCCAGGAATCCTGAACGTCTCTTGCCCAAGCCTGAGCGAAGAGAGAAAGTCTGCCCCCTACTAGACCCGGTCCCGGATCGGGGGCTGCCCCTTCATGCTGTTTTGGTAGCAGCAGCGGGCTTCTTGGCCTGTTTACCTTTATTCCAGGTCTGGTTAGGTCTCCAGACTGACTTGGATTGAGCAAAGTTCCCCTCCTGCTTGGAGGCGGATGAGGAAGTAGAGGGACCGCCTTTAAAGTTTCGAAAGGAACGAAAATTATTCTGTTTGGTCCTCATTTTTATCAGTCTTGTCCTGAGGAAGGGCATGACATTTACCTCCAGTAATGTCAGAAATGATCTCCTTTAGTTCAGGCCCGAATAGAGTCTTACCCTTAAAGGGAATAGCTAAAAGCTTGGATTTAGATGACACATCAGCAGACCATGATTTAAGCCATAACGCTCTACGCGTTAAAATGGCAAAGCCTGCATTCTTAGCCGCTAATTTAGCCATTTGGAAAGCGGCATCTGTAATAAATGAATTTGCTAGCTTGAGAGCCTTAATTTAATCCAAAATATCATCTAATGGGGTCTCAACCTTAAGAGACTCCTCTAGAGCCTCAAACCAAAAAGCTGCTGCAGTAGTTACTGGAACAATGCACGCTATAGGTTGCAGAAGAAAACCCTGATGAATAAACAACTTCTTTAGAAGCCCTTCTAATTTTTTATCCATAGGATCTTTGAAAGCACAACTGTCCTCAATAGGTATAGTTGTACGCTTAGCCAGGGAAGAAATAGCTCCCTCCACCTTAGGGACCGTCTGCCACGAATCCCGAATGGTGTCAGATATGGGAAACATTTTCTTAAAAGTAGGAGGGGGAGAGAACGGAATGCCTGGTCAATCCCATTCCTTAGTAACAATGTCCGAAATTCTTCTAGGACTGGAAAAACATTAGTGTAACTAGGGACCTCTAGATATTTATCCATTTTACACAGTTTCTCTGCCGGGATGACAATCATCCAGAGTCGCTAAGACCTCCCTGAGTAACAAGCGGAGGTGTTCAAGCTTAAACTTAAAGGCCGTCACATCTGAGTCTGTTTGAGGGAACATCTTTCCTGAATCAGAAAGCTCTCCCTCAGACAGCAATTCCCCCACCCCCAAATCAGAACACTGTGAGGGTACATCGGAGATGGCCAATAAAGCATCAGAGGGCTCGGCATTTACTCTAATACCTGACCTGCTGCGCTTACACTGTAAACCTGGCAGTTTAGATAATACCTCTGTAAGGGTAGTAGACATAACTGCAGCCATATATTGCAGGGTGAAAGAATTAGACGCACTAGAAGTACTTGGCGTCGCTTGGGTGGGCGTTAAAGGTTGTGACACTTGGGGAGAAGTAGATGGCATAACCTGATTCTCTTCTGACTGAGAATCATCCTGAGACATACTTTTATCAGCTAAAATATGTTCTTTGCAATGTAAGGCCCTTTCAGTACATGAGGGACACATTTGAAGTGGGGGTTCCACAATGGCTTCTAAACACATGGAACATTGGCTTTCCTCAATGTCAGACATGTTAAAACAGGCTAGTAATGACCACAAACAGTCTTGAAAACACTTTATTTTGTGGAAAAAAAAAATCTGAAAAAACGGTACTGCGCCTTTAAGAGAAAAAAAAAGCATACAATTTTTCAAAAACTGCTTTAAAACGATAAAATTATCTCAATTTTATGATAAATGTATCCCAACTTGCCAGCTAAGATTGCACCACAAGAAAAGGAATACTTAAACCTTAAGGACAAAAAAACGTTATACCAAAAACGTTATATTTAAGCAAAAAAAAAACCTGCACCTCACCACAGCCCTGCTGTGGCGCCTACCTGCCCTCAGGGGTCTGCAAAATCGGATTAACCCTTCGATTAGGCCCAAACTTTCCTGAAAGGCCCACCGGAGTTGGAGCTTGCTGCTTGCATGGGGAATACAACTGCGCAACTGAGGCGCGAAAATAGGCCCCGCCCATCTAACTCAATGTCTCACAGCCTTAAACAATAACCGCACCAGAGCGGTCTAAAAACCTAGCCATGTGGGTTCATATACCCAAGTCTAAATGAAGTCATTTGTACCCTCCATAGCCAAAAATAAATGAAAAAGTTTGTCCACAAAAAAACGTTATTTTATCTCCCATCATAGAATCGTTTGCCCACAAACATCATGTTATCAGTGTCAACCATTTTTTACAGCCCAACATACAGGGTCCAGTAATACCCTTCTCTATACATTAGGATTACTGCTTACCCCTTCCCTCATGGGGATACTGTCAGACAATTCTGAAATAACACAGTCTCTCCAGAAAAAAATGACTGAACATACCTCAATGCTTGTAGCATGAAAAACGTTCCTCACACTAAAGTTTCTTAACTACTCCTCAGCCATTCTGTGGGAACAACTCTGGATCTTATTAACAACTGTTAAGATCATCAGTCTCCAGGCAGAAATCTTCATCCATCTGCTGCCTGGGAAAAAACAGCACTCACCAGTACCATTTAAAATAAAAAAGTCTTGCTTGAAGAAAATAAAAACTAACATTTTATCACCTCTTTCACTTTACCCTTCCTATTACTTAGAGTAGGCAAAGAGAATGACTGAAGGGGTGGAGTCAAGGGAGGAGCTATATAGACAGCTCTGCTGCGGTGCTCTTTGCCACTTCCTGTTAGCAGGAGGATAATATCCCACAAGTAAAGGATGAATCCGTGGACTCGTCGTATCTTATAGAAGAAAGGCATGTTAGTCAGGTTAACCCCTTAATGACAGACCCTGTACAGGGTACAGTGTCTGTCATTATGCTCTTAAAGATATGAGCCATACCCTGTATGGAGGCCGCATACAGAATGGGGCAGTCAGAATGACGGCCTTGCCTACAGTAGCAGGACACCGCTATATCTGTTTGCCTCATGAGTGAGGCATTACAAAAATAGCATAATGGAGTCCATCCAAGACTAGCACTACGATTAAATACCTGTCAGTAATCAGGGTGCCTTCATTACATGATATAGATATACACATACATACATACACACACACACACACACACTATATATATATATATATATATATATATATATATAATATTTTATAAAAAATATATAATAAAAAAATTTTTTTTGGTTTGTAATATACACTGTAAATACCCTGGGGTGTCTAAATTCTACTAATACAGGTATACCTCACTTTACAGCGCTTCACTTTACAGCGATTCGCTAATACAGCGCTTTGTGGAGCTGAAGTTCAACCTCCAAGGATTTTGAAACAGTGCTGTAAATCACTGTGAGATTGCGGGAAAAGTGACTAGCACCATTTTGTTATGCTTAGTTCACTCTGTTAACTGCATTGTAGTGCAATCTGTGTCTCAGTGCTATAGTCTGGCAAATTTTACTACAGTAATTGTCACTATTTTACAGGTACAGTATTTATTGAATACTAATTGAATACTTGCTGTGCTAGTGTTAAACTAAACGTAGCACTATTGCACCCCTAATATATGTTAGTTCAAACATGTTTTTAAGAATTTAAACACTGAAAAGAAAGCTAAAACTGCCTTGTTTCACTTTAAGGCGGTTTTCACTTTACAGCGGGGCTCCGGTCCCTAACCCGCTGTATGAGCGGGGTATACCTGTATATACTTTTGAGTAGCAGTTTTGAACTATTTAGCTTACATTCCGAGCACAACAAATTTTAATGTTAAAATCAACAATTCCATCTTTGTGGTATTTGGCCTATATTTGTTAGAAATTACTTGGAAACAGACATAAGGGATATTTCTAAAATTGGGAAAACATAATGAATCTATCTATTAAGATATTTATCTTTAGCTACGCTAGTTTTGTAAAAATGGTTATAAAGAAAACTGCAAAAAAATAATTTTATTTTTTGACATTTTTTAGTATTAAATTAATATTTATTGTATTTCTATGTACCTGTATAAGGTATCACAATAAAGGCATGTTTGTCTGTCAAATAACGGTGTATATATGTATGAGTGCACTTAACAAGAGATCAGAATAATTACTGTGAAACCAATACTGAGCAAATATACAAAAATGGGCTTTGTGATTTAAGAATGGAAACTTTCAAAAACCTCTGTGCTTAAGAGGTTAAACCCTGTATATGTGGATATATTAAGTTCATGTATTCATTTCTATAACCTCCTAAGAATTAGACACTGCAAGTCAACAAGCTTGTGAATTTGATGCGTCTTCAAACAAAGGTATATTTCTATATAATGTATGTATAAACAAGAAATTAACACCAAAATATAATTAATTTCTATATCTAGGCCCATATCCGTAGGTAATATTTACCAATGAAGACACCTCCCCAAAGGGAAGTGGAGAGAACTCTTCCCTCCTCTGATTACCTATGAAGGCAAGTCCCAAGCATCTTCCCTTCCTCTTCCTAGAGATGCCTAGTCAAAAAGTGTCAAAAAGGGAACCTGGTATCACCCAGGGATATGGGACAGGGTATTGAAATTGTTATTTTTCTAGTTATCTTAGCCCTCTCTGGTAATACTTACCACTAGCATAAGAATTACAAAGATGTACACAACATGATAAGATGGGTGGGAAAAAATACAAATATAAGATTAAAATGAAAAAAATAGACTTTATTTAAGATTACATGGAAAACAAACTTTTAAAACCAAAACTTAGCAGCAGCAGCAGATTGGCACATGTCAAGTCTAAAATGGTAAACAGATGTATGATGATACTTCAAACTACTGTTTGACAAATCCCTCCAGCTGTAACATCTCAAAAGACCAAGATGCTATGACAGCTCTCATAAAAATGTATCCCAAGACTATTCAAAACATAATCACCATCTACATAGAGACTATAGAAATATTCCAGAAAAAACAGTTGGGTATAAGAAATTGCATAGCAGAATTTCCTTCAAAGATCTAAAGAATGATGGCAAGATGATTTATCTTGTATATAAATTGTATTCCTTTTACCAAGAAATGAAAGGAACAGACAATATCAGACAATACCCTGTGTCTCCTGTTTGTCTGACAAAAGTATGAAGGGAATGTGCAGTTCCAAAACACCTCTAAAGAAGGAGTCTAGAACAGTGCACAAAAGTAGCTTGCCTGATAAAAAGAAATAAATGACAAATACTGGAAATTTAGAACACAGCTGACATGATGGTCAATAGAAATAAACAGTCTTAGCAGTAAGAGACTGACCAAATTGGTTCCAGTGGTGTTTCCATAAATTCTACTAAACCGAAATGAAGGTTCCAAAATTCTACAGCTTTTCTTTGGAAAATGGGATATAAGCCAAGACCCAAAAATAGAAACTATAACTTTAAGGGCCCCTGAGCCCACTATATCAGAAAAAGTTGAAACTGCAAAAACCTGGCTTTTCAATATTCTAGTAAAAACCCCAGTAATTAATCATTGGGGAAAAAACTGAAGCAACTTTACCAACTTCAACCTAGATGTACAGAAAAAGGTATCTGACATACAATGATAAACCTAAACAAAGTCTTCCCCTATTGCTACAAATAAGGTATAAACAATAAGCACTAAAATATTCAGACTTCAGTCATGAGATCTAAGTTATCGTGCGGTCAATTTAAAAAACAAACAAACTGTGATTCAGATGAATCAGTGGTTCTAATGTAACACGTCCAATGACTCCCTGCCCCCTAGCTTTGTCAAGCCCTGCTCTAGACAGAATCAAATTATAAAACCATTAAATTAAGATATTTCCCATTGCAAAACCTTCTTCAACTGAAAATAGAATGGTCCAGGAAAACACATAGCCTCCATTTTACTCAAAGGAACTGAAAAATAACCCTAAATTTCAGTGAATCTCTTGGGAGTGGTGATATACCAAGCAAAAAAGAAAAGTTTGTTGCCCAAATGTTTCTGAATTTAGAAAGTCTGCCTCCAAGCAGAGGCACCTGAACAGATCTATAGAACTGTTTTATTTAACTAGAAGAACCATATTGGAAAACCACCTCCATTGACTCTAGTCTGGCACTAAGAATCTTAAAGATGAAAAGCAAAATTAAGCTTTTCTATAGGGAAAAAAAAGAAATAAATAAAAGTGAGACGCATGTATGTATAAAAAGAAGGCATCCAAGCTAAGGAGCCAGACAAGTTTTGGTTCAGCCCCTGGAAAGCACTTGTATATTGGTGCTGTCCAAACAGCAAGTACAACCCAGGTTGTGAATTAAAATGGGCCGGCTTCTAAACTTACATTCTTGCTTTTCAAATAAAGATAGCAAGAGAATGAAGAAAAATTGATAATAGGAGAAAGTTGCTTAAAATGGCATGCTCTATCTGAATCATGAAAGAAAAAATGTGGGTTCAGTGTCAACCCTTTGAGTGCTAAGCTGGATTTGAGCTTTTTTTTTTTTAAATATATTTTTTTCCCCCAGATCCCCAAGACTAATACCGTTGGAGCCGTCGTCAGCACCTGACTGGGACAATTTGCGACGGCTCAGAGACATCTTTAGCACTCAAAGGGTTAAGTTTGTAAATGCAACAGATGCAAACCAAACTCTAGTGGCTAAACAGTTTAAAACACAGCCAGGACAGAACTACGCATTGCCTTGGCTCTCTGCTGGAAATAGGGAACTTTTAGTTTGTTTAAAAAAAAAGAAGTGACTATAGTAACACAAACAAAAAAAGCAATAAATTCAAATTATGTATTTTGTACATAAAAATGTTAAAGATAACACAAAATGAAAAAAAACTAAACCTCAAATGCTAAAAGGCTTCAGACTCGAAAAAACCCCATCATTAATTAAAACAGGTGATTAAAGGCAGCAAGGGTGTGTAAAATGAGATAAGAGTCTAAAAATCACATCACCTGTTCAGAGTCAATATTTGTTTTAAAGGGACAGTCTACACCAAAGTTTTTATTGTTTAAAAAGACAGATAATCCCTTTATTACCTATTCCCCAGTTTTGCACTGCCAACATAGTTATATAAATATAATTTTTACCTCTGTGATTACCTTGTATTTAAGCCTCTGCAGACTGCCCTTCTATTTCAGTTCTTTTGATAGACTTGCATTTTAGCCAATCAGTGCTGACTCCTACGTAACTTCACGGGCGTAAACCTCTAAAGCTGTATGTAAACCTCTAAGGCTGTATGTAAACCAGGGGCATATTACCGCCTAGGCACACAAGGCACAGGCCTAGGGCGCAGCTTGGGAGGGGCGGCACTTTTTGGAGCCACAGTAGGAGCGGTGTTACTAATTCAATCTGAGTAGTGTCAGTGTCTCAAACTTCCATGTTAAAGCGTGTCCAACAGATTTTACCAAGACGCCCTTTGAAAAGCGCAGTGCGAACATGTAGAGTACACACCCCTGCCAGACAAAACATACAAATGAAATAAGCTGTCTGTAATTAGCTCCTCCTTGATAACAGCGCTTTAAGGTTTAAAACGCTGTGAGATGCTGATAGAGATACAGCGTCTGCTGTGCAGTTGTACTTTGTTCCTCATTCAATCTAAGAATAGTGCTGTTACAGAGGAATAGATCACGGACAGCCCATCTGCACATTCCATCTGGTAGTGGTGGTGGGGGGTGTGCACTCTATATGTTCGCACTGCCCTTTTGATTGACAACTAGTGACCTATCCCCATGGCAACCAGGAAGCGCGTGCATTCTGAAAGGCTCAGAAGTGAGCCGAGGAAGGAACACCGGTATGCAGAGCTGATCATAAGTGCACGGGGGCAGTGACTTTACTGTTTGCATTGTTCACAGCTTCTATCAGTCAGGCATTCAGGGCAGTACCATCTCACCATGCTGCATGCATAATCACATTAAGGTATATGCATCCACTAAATAAGAAAGGTTATGAATATTTTGCTATTTTGGCTGTCCTTAATGAAATTTCAAGCTATTTTTGTATATCTGTTTAAAATATATGCAATAAAGATTATATAAACTGCAAAAAAATAAATAAGAAAAACTACTCAGTATTTAAAATGGCACCCACATAAACTATACAAGTGGCCCTCGTTTTACAATGGTTCAATTTACACTGTTTCAGAATAACAAATTTTTTTTTCCAGTCATGTGACTGCTATTGAAAAGCATTGAGAAGCAGTGCATTTATTAAAATATCCAGTAGGTGGAGCTGTCCGCTTGTGTTGCAGCAAAGCCAAGTAAGCTGAAATTAATCAGTTTAACCAGACCTGAGCTTTCGAGCAGATTTCAAAGGAACAAATATAAATCAGTCCAGATTTGAATGCATAGAAAGAACTGTTTGCAGAAAAATGCAAGTGAAGTCTGTGTTGTGTGATTATTTTATTAGGTTTATAATGCTGTTTAGCATTTAAAGACTTCATTCCAAAGCTTTAAAAATAATGTATTAGGTGTTACGTATGACAATTTTGAGAGGGGCCTGGAACCTATCTCCCTCACTTCCCATTGACTTACATTATAAACTGGGTTTCAATTTACAACGGTTTCGATTTACAACCATTCCTTCTGGAACCTAACTAAGGGCTACCTGTACAAACAAATCAGTTGCTAAACAAAAATAAAAACAAAATGTTTGTGTACAATGTCACTCACTATTTAATTCCCTCCCTGTGTGTTTGGAGTCCCCTATAGCAATAACAGAAATTAAACCAATGAAATTTAAACCAAGTGTTTTGCAATGCCATAAAAAAAAGTCCCATTACTCCCAGACTAAAAAATATTGACACAAAAAAAAGCCTAAAACTTATGGCCTAGGGCAGCACAAAACCTAAATACGCCACTGATGTAAACCTCTAAGGCTGTATACTAAAATTCTAAAATTAACTTGGCAAATTCACACAGGCAGGATAAAAATGGAAGA
>NC_069500.1:349138134-349201663 GCF_027579735.1 Bombina bombina
TTTAATTAAAATTTAGACCTGCCTGAAAAGGACAGGGCGGGCCGTGGACTGGATACACTACAAGTGAAATAAATTTATCAGGTAAGCATAAATTATGTTTTCTCTTGTTAAGTGTATCCAGTCCACGGATCATCCATTACTTGTGGGATACCAATACCAAAGCTAAAGTACACGGATGATGGGAGGGACAAGGCAGGAACTTAAACGGAAGGAACCACTGCCTGTAGAACCTTTCTCCCAAAAACAGCCTCCGAAGAAGCAAAAGTATCAAATTTGGAAAAAGTATGAAGGGAAGACCAAGTTGCAGCCTTGCAAATCTGTTCAACAGAGGCCTCATTTTTAAAGGCCCAGGTGGAAGCCACAGCTCTAGTAGAATGAGCTGTAATCCTTTCAGGAGGCTGCCGTCCAGCAGTCTCATAGGCTAAACGGATTAAACTCCGAAGCCAAAAAGAAAGAGAGGTTGCCGAGGCCTTCTGACCTCTCCTCTGTCCAGAGTAAACAACAAACGGTTAGATGTTTGGCGAAAATCTTTAGTAGCCTGTAAGTAAAACTTCAAGGCATGGACTACGTCTAGATTATGCAAAAGACGTTCCTTCTTTGAAGAAGGATTAGGACATAATGATGGAACAACAATCTCTTGATTGATATTCTTGTTAGAAACCACCTTAGGTAAAAACCCAGGTTTTGTACGCAGAACAACTTTATCTGAATGAAAGATCAGAAAAGGAGAATCACAATGTAAGGCAGATAACTCCGAGACTCTTCGAGCCGAGAAAATAGCCATCAGAAAAAGAACTTTCCATGAAAGAAGTTTGATATCAATAGAATGAAGGGGTTCAAACGGAACCCCTTGAAGAACTTTAAGAACCAAGTTTTAAGCTCCATGGAGGAGCAACAGGTTTAAACACAGGCTTAATTCTAACTAAAGCCTGACAAAATGCCTGAACGTCTGGAACGTCTGCCAGACGCTTGTGTAAAAGAATAGACAGAGCAGAAATCTGTCCCTTTAAAGAACTAGCTGATAATCCTTTGTCCAAACCCTCTTGGAGGAAGGACAATATCCTAGGAATCCTAACCCTACTCCATGAGTAATTCTTGGATTCACACCAATGAAGATATTTACGCCATATCTTGTGGTAAATTTTCCTGGTGACAGGCTTTCGTGCCTGTATTAAGGTATCAATTACTGACTCGGAGAAGCCACGCTTTGATAGGATCAAGCGTTCAATCTCCATGCAGTCAGTCTCAGAGAAAGTAGATTCGGATGATTGAAAGGACCTTGTATTAGAAGGTCTTGTCTCAGAGGCAGAGTCCATGGTGGAAAGGATGACATGTCCACTAGGTCTGCATACCAGGTCCTGCGTGGCCACGCAGGCGCTATCAATATCACCGATGCTCTTTCCCGTTTGATTTTGGCAATCAGACGAGGGAGAAGAGGAAACGGTGGAAACACATAAGCCAGGTTGAAGAACCAAGGCGCTGCTAGAGCATCTATCAGTGCCGCTTCTGGGTCCCTGGACCTGGATCCGTAACAAGGAAGCTTGGCGTTCTGGCGATACGCCATGAGATCCAATTCTGGTTTGCCCGAACGGAGAACCAATTGAGCAAACACCTCCGGATGGAGTTCCCATTCCCCCGGATGAAAAGTCTGATGACTTAGAAAATCCGCCTCCCAGTTCTCTACACGTGGGATATGGATCACTGACAGGTGGCAAGAGTGAGTCTCTGCCCAGCGAATTATCTTGGAGACTTCTGACATCGCTAGGGAACTCCTGGTTCCCCCTTGATGGTTGATGTAAGCCACAGTCGTGATGTTGTCCGACTGAAATCTGATGAACCTCAGTGTTGCTAGCTGAGGCCAAGCCAGAAGAGCATTGAATATTGCTCTTAACTCCAGAATATTTATTGGGAGGAGTTTCTCATCCTGAGTCCATGAACCCTGAGCCTTCAGGGAGTTCCAGACTGCACCCCAAACTAGAAGGCTGGCATCTGTTGTTACAATTGTCCAATCTGGTCTGCGAAAGGTCATACCCTTGGACAGATGGGCCCGAGATAACCACCAGAGAAGAGAATCTCTGGTTTCCTGATCCAGATTTAGTAGAGGGGACAAATCTGTGTAATCCCCATTCCACTGACTGAGCATGCATAATTGCAGCGGTCTGAGATGCAGGCGCGCGAATGGCACTATGTCCATCGCCGCTACCATTAAGCCGATTACTTCCATGCACTGAGCCACCGTGGGGCGCGGAATGGAGTAAATTTTCATTTCTACAGAATCTATTAGAGTCCCTAGGAAGGAAACCCTCGTGAGAGGAGATAGAGAACTCTTTTCTTCGTTCACTTTCCACCCATGCGACCTCCGGAATGCCAGAACTATCTCTGTATGAGATTTGGCAATTTGAAAGCTTGACGCCTGTATCAGGATATCGTCCAGCTAAGGAGCCACCGCTATGCCTCGCGTTCTTAGGACCGCCAGAAGTGAGCCCAGAACCTTTGTAAAAATTCTTGGGGCTGTAGCCAACCCGAATGGAAGAGCTACAAATTGGTAATGCCTGTCTAGAAAGGCAAACCTCAGGAACTGATGATGATTCTTGTGAATTGGAATGTGAAGGTAGGCATCCTTTAAGTCCACTGTGGTCATGTACTGACCCTCTTGGATCATGGGTAAAATGGTTTGAATAGTTTCCATCTTGAATGACGGAACTCTGAGGAATTTGTTTAGGATCTTTAAATCCAAAATTGTTCTGAAGGTTCCCTCTTTTTTGGGAACCACAAACAGATTTGAATAAAACCCCTGTCCTTGTTCCGTCCGCAGAACTGGATGGATCACTCCCATTACAAGGAGATCTTGTACGCAGCTTAGGAATGATTCTTCCTTTATCTAGTTTGCAGATAATCTTGAAAGGTGAAATCTCCCTTGTGGAGGAGAAGCTTTGAAGTTCAGAAGATATCCCTGAGATATGATCTCCAACGCCCAGGGATCCTGAACATCTCTTGCCCACGCCTGGGCAAAGAGAGAGAGTCTGCCCCCTACTAGATCCGTTGTCGGATAGGGGGCCGCTCCTTCATGCTGTCTTAGAGGCAGCAGCAGGCTTTCTGGCCTGCTTGCCCTTGTTCCAGGACTGGTTAGGTTTCCAGGCCTGCTTGGATTGAGCAAAAGTTCCCTCTTGTTTTGACGCAGAGGAAGTTGATGCTGCACCTGCCTTGAAATTTCAAAAGGCACGAAAATTAGACTGTTTGGCCTTTGATTTGGCCCTGTCCTGAGGAAGGGTATGACCCTTACTTACAGTAATGTCAGCAATAATTTCTTTCAAACCAGGCCCGAATAAGGTCTGCCCCTTGAAAGGAATGTTGAGTAATTTAGACTTTGAAGTCACATCAGCTGACCAGGATTTGAGCCATAGCGCCCTACGCGCCTGGATGGCGAATCCGGAATTCTTAGCCGTTAGTTTAGTCAAATGAACAATGGCATCAGAAACAACTGAGTTAGCTAGCTTAAGAGTTCTAAGCTTGTCAACAATTTCAGTCAATGGAGCTGTATGGATGGCCTCTTCCAGGGCCTCAAATCAGAATGCCGCCGCAGCAGTGACAGGCGCAATGCATGCAAGGGGCTGTAAAATAAAACCTTGTTGAATAAACATTTTCTTAAGGTAACCCTCTAATTTTTTCTCCATTGGATCTGAAAAACATAATTTATGTAAGAACTTACCTGATAAATTCATTTCTTTCATATTAGCAAGAGTCCATGAGCTAGTGACGTATGGGATATACATTCCTACCAGGAGGGGCAAAGTTTCCCAAACCTTAAAATGCCTATAAATACACCCCTCACCACACCCACAATTCAGTTTAACGAATAGCCAAGAAGTGGGGTGATAAGAAAAGAGCGAAAGCATAAAAAAAAAAATAAGGAATTGGAATAATTGTGCTTTATACAAAAAAATAATAACCACCACAAAAAAGGGTGGGCCTCATGGACTCTTGCTAATATGAAAGAAATTAATTTATCAGGTAAGTTCTTACATAAATTATGTTTTCTTTCATGTAATTAGCAAGAGTCCATGAGCTAGTGACGTATGGGATATAAATACCCAAGATGTGGAACTTCCACGCAAGAGTCACTAGAGAGGGAGGGAAAAAATAAAGACAGCCAATTCCGCTGAAAAATTAATCCACTACCCAAATCAAAAGTTTCAATTTTAATAATGAAAAAACCTAAAATTATAAGCAGAAGAATCAAACTGAAACAGCTGCCTGAAGTACTATTCTACCAAAAACTGCTTCTAAAGAAGAGAAAACATCAAAATGGTAGAAATTAGTAAAAGTATGCAAAGAAGACCAAGTCATTGCTTTGCAAATCTGATCAACAGAAGCTTCATTCTTAAAAAGCCCAGGAAGTAGAAACTGACCTAGTAGAATGAGCCGTAATCCTCTGAGACGGGGAATAATCCGACTCCAAATAAGCATAATGAATCAAAAGCTTAACCAAGATGCCAAAGAAATGGCAGAAGCCTTCTGACCTTCCTAAAACCAGAAAAGATAACAAATAGACTAGAAGTCTGTCTGAAATCTGAGTAGCTTCAACATAATATTTCAAATCTCTTACCACATCCTAAAGAATGTAAGAATCTTACTAAAGAATTCTTAGGATTAGGACACAAGGAAAAGACAATAATTCCTCCACTAATGTTGTTAGAATTCACAACTTAGGTGAAAATTGAAATGAGGACAGCAAAAAAACACCTTATCCTGATGAAAAATCAGAACAAGGAGATTCACAAGAAAAAACAGATAATTCAAAAACTGTTCTAGCTGAAGAGATGTCCAAAAAGAACAATACTTTCCATGAAAGTAATGAATGTCCAGAGCAAGCATATGCTCAAAATAGAAGAGCCTGAAAAACCTTCAGAACCCAATTAAGACTCCAAGGAGGAACCTGAAAAACCTGAAAAAAATGATGAATATCAGGAAGTAACACTGCCTTATCCTGATGAAAAATCAGAAAAGGATATTCACAAAAAAAGAGCAGATAACTCAAAAACTCTTCTAGTAGAAGAAATAACCAAAAGGAACAATACTTTTCCAAGAAAGTAATTTAATGTTCAGAAAAAGCATAGTTTCAAACGGAGGAGCCTGTAAAGCCCTCAGCACCAAATTGAGACTCCAAAGAGGAGAGATTGAATTAATGACAGGCTTGATATGGACCAAAGCCTGTACAACACAATGAATATCAGGATGATTAGCAATCTTTCTGTGAAAAAACAGAATTTATGTTTACCTGATAAATTACTTTCTCCAACGGTGTGTCCGGTCCACGGCGTCATCCTTACTTGTGGGATATTCTCTTCCCCAACAGGAAATGGCAAAGAGCCCAGCAAAGCTGGTCACATGATCCCTCCTAGGCTCCGCCTTCCCCAGTCATTCGACCGACGTAAAGGAGGAATATTTGCATAGGAGAAATCATATGATACCGTGGTGACTGTAGTTAAAGAAAATAAATCATCAGACCTGATTAAAAAACGCGGGCCGTGGACCGGACACACCGTTGGAGAAAATTCTGTTTTCTCCAACATAGGTGTGTCCGGTCCACGGCGTCATCCTTACTTGTGGGAACCAATACCAAAGCTTTAGGACACGGATGATGGGAGGGAGCAAATCAGGTCACCTAGATGGAAGGCACCACGGTTTGCAAAACCTCTCTCCCAAAAATAGCCTCAGAAGAAGCAAAAGTATCAAATTTGTAAAATTTGGTAAAAGTGTGCAGTGAAGACCAAGTCGCTGCCTTACATATCTGATCAACAGAAGCCTCGTTCTTAAAGGCCCATGTGGAAGCCACGGCCCTAGTGGAATGAGCTGTGATTCTTTCAGGAGGCTGCCGTCCGGCAGTCTCATAAGCCAATCTGATGATGCTTTTAAGCCAAAAAGATAGAGAGGTAGAAGTTGCTTTTTGACCTCTCCTTTTACCAGAATAAACAACAAACAAGGAAGAAGTTTGTCTGAAATCCTTTGTAGCATCTAAATAGAATTTTAGAGCATGCACTACATCCAAATTGTGCAACAAACGTTCCTTCTTTGAAACTGGATTCGGACACAAAGAAGGCACGACTATCTCCTGGTTAATGTTTTTGTTAGAAACAACTTTCGGAAGAAAACCAGGTTTAGTACGCAAAACCACCTTATCTGCATGGAACACCAGATAAGGAGGAGAACACTGCAGAGCAGATAACTCTGAAACTCTTCTAGCAGAAGAAATTGCAACCAAAAACAAAACTTTCCAAGATAATAACTTGATATCAACGGAATGTAGGGGCTCAAACGGAACCCCCTGAAGAACTGAAAGAACTAAATTGAGACTCCAAGGGGGAGTCAAAGGTTTGTAAACAGGCTTGATTCTAACCAGAGCCTGAACAAAAGCCTGAACATTTAAACACCAAAAAACTCTAAGCCATCTCCGTGGAGATGTTGCCTGTACAACGGCAAAGAGAATGACTGGGGAAGGCGGAGCCTAGGAGGGATCATGTGACCAGCTTTGCTGGGCTCTTTGCCATTTCCTGTTGGGGAAGAGAATATCCCACAAGTAAGGATGACGCCGTGGACCGGAAACACCTATGTTGGAGAAAAGAACAGAAAGAGTAGAGATTTGTCCTAACAAAGAACTGAAGACAAAACCTTATCCAAACCAACCTGAAAAAACAAAATTCTATGAATTTTAAAAGAATGCCAAGAAAAGTAGGTCTTCCAGACTCAATATAAATCTTTCTAGAGACAGATTTATGAGCCTGAAACATAGTATTAATCAATGAGTCAGAAAAACCTCTATGACTAAAACCAAGCGTTCAATCTCCATCCCTTCAAATTTAATGATTTGAGATCCTGATGGAAAAAATGGCCTTGAGAAAGAAAAAGGTCTGGTTTAAACGGAGGTGTCCAACATTGGCAACTGGCCATCCGAATGAGATTCGTATACCAAAACCTGAGAGGCCATGCTGGAGCTACCAGCATAACAAACAAATACTCCATAAGAATTTTGGAAGAAGAACTAGAGGCGGAAAGAAATAGTCACATTAAAACATTAAACGTCTCTTCTTCAAAAAGAAACTAACTGAAAAACTCTGAGAAAGCACGGAGTTCTAAAATATCAAATGGTAATCTCGCCTCCTGAGATTTCCAAACCCCTTGTGCTGACAGAGATCCTCAGACAGCCTCCCAACCAAAAAGACTCACATCTGTAGAGATCATGGTCCAGGTTGAAAGAAACGAAGAGACCTGTAGAACTAAATGATGGTGATCTTAACCACCAAAACAAGAGAGATAAATATTAGGATTCGAAGATTTAAAATGCGAAATCCTAGAATCCCTGCACCATAATTCAGCATAAAAGACTGGAAAGGTTCTTTCTATTGAAAATGAGCAAAGGGAATTAAATCCAATGCTGTGGCCATAAGACCTAAAACTTCTATGCATAAATAGCAACTGAAGGAAATAATAGAGACTAAAGGTACCGACAAACGGAACACAATAAAATTGTCCCTTGTCTGATAGAGACAAAGACAGTGACACAAACTATCTGGAAACCTAAAAAAAGGTGACCCTTGTGTGAGGAATCAAGAGCTTTTTGAAAAAAAGATCCTCTAACTATGTCCTGAAGAGCAAAGTGAATCATATGAGATTCCGCATCCTCAGAAAATAATCTGAATGAAAACAGAAAAATGAAAATATGCATTTATTGTATCTAATGAAAACAAATAATGCTATCACTGACCAAAAAAAGGCAGAATAGTTTGAATAGAACTCCAGAATCCAGTTCCTAAAAATGGAACTGGAAGAAATACCCCAGAAGATTCCAGGTCTGAGCAGCGCTTGAACCCCACGGGTGATCAGCCATGCTTCAACAGTACCCAAAATATATAGGACCGAAACACACTTAAAGAAAGTGTTAGCCTTACTGGAATAAAATCAAAGAAATTTGGACCGAATAGAACCAAATAAATTTCAAAGAAGTCTAACCTGCCCCTTGCCAGCCAAGCTGGAATACGGCACGTACATTGCAATTTTAGGGAGCTGATTTCGAACTTAAAAATTTCCAATTAAAAACATGTTACTTGGGAAAGAATTCAGGAATTCGTTCCTTAATAAGAACAACCAAACTAGTATAAGCTTAAAGTTTTAGTCTTAGAACTCAATCTTGAAGCCCAGAGTAACAGTTAAGAATTGAATCCAATTATAAAACAAATAATTGATTATCTTAGAACAAAAGAAATATGGATTTTTAAAAATCACAAAATTCTTCTAGCTAAAATAGCTAAAGACATAGATTAACCCTCATTTGCGAAAATATTCAATAAAATGAAATTATTAGCATGATAGTCCAGTTAAAGGACCAGTCAATACAGTGGACTTGCATAATCAATAAATGCAAAACAACAAGACAAATGCAAAAGCACCTAGTCTAGTAAATGTTGTCCCTTAACAATGCTAAAATAAATCATAATCTGATACTTGATCTTAAAGTAAACAGAACAAAAATTAAGCAATTGCAACATCCAAATAAATCACAGGACCAAGAAAAGTACCTGAAACTAAATAATTTTCCATAAATAAAATACAACCATTTAAAGGAAAATAAATACTATTTTGCTATAGAAACAATAGCATAATTAGTAGGAGTAGAGATAGCCCCAATAAATTGGAGAACCCTCCAAATTGAATTTAACTGCTGGCAAAGAATATAGTTTAAAACCTTTGAAGAAGGAATAAAAGAAAATTCTCAGCCTATTCCATTCCCTATTATGAGGAATTGGAAAGAAAACCTCTGAAAACACAGAAGAATAAATAAGCAGAAATAGTGTCAGCTAGTCTTGAAAAAGAACTAGTTACCTTAATATCCAAAATAATCAACACCTTTTCAACAAAGAACAAATGTACTTTAATAAAAAAATAAAATAAAAAAGTAGATTTGTTAGTGTCAATATCTGATGAAGAAAATTCTGAATGAGAAAAAACATCATCAGAGAAGGATAAATCAGTATGTTGTTGGTCATTTGAAACTTCAATAATTAAAAAAGAAGTGAAAAAGACCTAAAAATTTTATTAGAAGGCACGATGTCAGACAAAGCCTTTAAAATAGAATCAGAAAAATATTTCTTATAAATCTTCTAAATATTTCTTGTACATAAGATGTAGAAAGAATGGCAATATATAAAGCATAAATACTAATGGATTCTGCATGTAAAAGTTTATCATAATAACTTATTACAAACCATAGCTAAAGATAAACATTCATAACATTTAAAATAAATGAACTTAGCTTTGGTAGGACTGAACTCAGTCAAGCATTTTTCCAGAAGTAGCTTTTGATCCAGGGTCAATCTGAGACATCTTGCAATATGTAATAGAAAAAACAACATATAAAGCAAAATCTATCAAATTCCTTAAATGACAGTTTCAGGAATGGGAAAAAATGCCAATGAACAAGCTTCTAGCAACCAGAAGCAAATAAACAATGAGACATAAATAATGTGGAGACAATAATGATGCCCATATTTTTTAGCGCCAAAAAAGACGCCCACACTATTTGGCGCCTAAATGCTTTGGCGCCAAAAATGACGCCGCATCCGGAAACGCCGACATCTTTGGTGCAAAAAAACCTCAAAAAAAAGCATGCACATACAAACAACTTCCGGTGACAAGTATGACGCCGGAAATGACTAAGAAATTTTTTGCGCCAAAAAAGTCTGCGCCAAAAATGACGCAATAAAATGAAGCATTTTCAGCCCCCGCGAGCCTAACAGCCCACAGGAAAAAAAGTCAAATTTTAAAGGTAAGAAAAATTTAATATTCAAATGCATTATCCCAAATAATGAAACTGACTGTCTGAAATAAGGAATATTGAACATCTTGAATCAAGGCAAATAAATGTTTAAACACATATATTTAGAACTTTATATAAAAGTGCCCAACCATAGTTTAGAGTGTCACAGAAAATAAGACTTACTTACCCCAGGACACTCATCTACATATAGTAGAAAGCCAAACCAGTACTGAAACGAGAATCAGTAGAGGTAATGGTATATAAAAGAGTATATCGTCGATCTGAAAAGGGAGGTAAGAGATGAATCTCTACGCCCGATAACAGAGAACCTATGAAATAGACCCCGTAGAAGGAGATCATTGAATTCAAATAGGCAATACTCTCTTCACATCCCTCTGACATTCACTGCACGCTGAGAGAAAAACCGGGCTCCAGCCTGCTGCGGAGCGCATATCAACGAAGAATCTAGCACAAACTTACTTCACCACCTCCACGGGAGGCAAAGTTTGTAAAACTGAATTGTGGGTGTGGCGAGGGGTGTATTTATAGGCATTTTAAGGTTTGGGAAACTTTGCCCCTCCTGGTAGGAATGTATATCCCATACGTCACTAGCTCATGGACTCTTGCTAATTACAAGAAAGAAAAGCACAACTGTCCTCAACCGGGATAGTGGTACGCTTTGCTAAAGTAGAAACTGCTCCCTCCACCTTAGGGACAGTCTGCCATAAGTCCCGTGTAGTGGCATCTATTGGAAACATTTTTCTAAATATAGGAGGTGGGGAAAAGGGCACACCGGGCCTATCCCACTCCTTACTAATAATTTCTGTAAGCCTTTTAGGTATTGGAAAAACATCAGTACTCACCGGCACTGCATAGTATTTATCCAGCCTACACAATTTCTCTGGCACTGCAATTGTGTCACAGTCATTCAGAGCAGCTAATACCTCCCCAAGCAATACACGGAGGTTCTCAAGCTTAAATTTAAAATTAGAAATCTCTGAATCAGGTCTCCCCGATTCAGAGACGTCACCCACAGACTGAAGCTCTCCGTCCTCAGGTTCTGCATATTGTGACGCAGTATCAGACATGGCTCTTACAGCATCTACGCGCTATGTATCTCATCTAACCCCAGAGCTATCGCGCTTGCCTCTCAATTCAGGCAATCTGGATAATACCTCTGACAGGGTATTATTCATGATTGCAGCCATGTCCTGCAAAGTAATCGCTATGGGCGTCCCTGATGTACTTGGCGCCATATTAGCGGGCGTCCCTTGAGCGGGAGGCGAAGGGTCCGACACGTGGGGAGAGTTAGTCGGCATAACTTCCCCCTCGACAGACCCCTCTGGTGACAATTCTTTTATAGATAAAGACTGATCTTTACTGTTTAAGGTGAAATCAATACATTTAGTACACATTCTCCTATGGGGCTCCACCATGGCTTTTAAACATAATGAACAAGTATCCTCTGTTTCAGACATGTTTGTACAGACTAGCAATGAGACTAGCAAGCTTGTAAAACACTTTAAAGCAAGTTAACAAGCAATATAAAAAACGTTACTGTGCCTTTAAGAGAAACAAATTGACAAAATTTGAAATAACAGTGAAAAAAGGCAGTTACACTAACAACATTTTTACAATGTATGTAACAAGTTAGCAGAGCATTGCACCCACTTGCAAATGGATGATTAACCCCTTAATAACAAAAACAGAATAATAAATGACAAAAACGTTTTTTAAACACAGTCACAACAACTGCCAAAGTCTACTGTGATTGTTACCCTCCTCAAACACGACTTTGAAGCCTTTTGAGCCCTTCAGAGATGTCCTGTATCATGCAGAGGGAAGCTGAATGTCTCTGTCAGTATTTTTATCTGCACAGAAAAGCACTAAAATAGGCCCTTCCCACTCATATTGCAACAGTGGAAAGCTTCAGGAAACTGTTTCTAGGCAAAAATCAAGCCACCCATGTGGAAAAAAACTAGGCCCCAATAAGTTTTGTCACCAAACATATATAAAAACGATTAACATGCCAGCAAACGTTTTATATTACACTTTTATAAGAGTATGTATCTCTGTTAATAAGCCTGATACCAGTCGCTATCACTGCATTTAAGGCTTAACTTACATTAATCCGGTATCAGCAGCATTTTTCTAGCAAATTCCATCCCTAGAAATATATTAACTGCACATACCTTATTGCAGAAAAAACCTGCACGCCATTCCCCCTCTGAAGTTACCTCACTCCTCAGAATATGTGAGAACGGCAGTGGATCTTAGTTACTTCTGCTAAGATCATAGAAATCACAGGCAGATTCTTCTTCTAATGCTGCCTGAGATGAAACAGTACACTCCGGTACCATTTAAAAATAACAAACTTTTGATTGAAGTTAAAAAAAACTAACTATAATACACCACTCTCCTCTTACTACGTACATCTTTGTTGAGAGTTGCAAGAGAATGACTGGATATGGCAGTGAGGGGAGGAGCTATATAGCAGCTCTGCTGTGGGTGATCCTCTTGCAACTTCCTGTTGGGAAGGAGAATATCCCACAAGTAATGGATGATCCGTGGACTGGATACACTTAACAAGAGAAATGAGAAACTAAAGGGTGCAGTGGTGACTGTATTTTAAAAGTAAAAAACACCTGCCTTAAAGTGACAGGGCGGGCCGCAGACTGGATACACCACAAGAGAAAGAAATTTATCAGGTAAGCATAAATTTTGTTTTCTCTTGTAAGGTGTATCCAGTCCACGGGTTCATCCATTACTTGTGGGATACCAATACCAAAGCTTTAGGACACGGATGAAGGGAGGGACAAGGCAGGAACTTAAACGGAAGGCGCCACACTGCCTGCAAGACCTTTCTCCCAAAAATAGCCTCCGAGGAAGCAAAAGTATCAAATTTGTAGAATTTAGAAAAAGTATGAAGCGAAGACCAAGTCGCCGCCTTACAAATCTGTTCAACAGAGGCCTCATTTTTAAAAGCCCATGTGGAAGCTACCGCTCCAGTGGAATGAGCTGTAATTCTTTCAGGAGGCTGCTGGCCAGTAGTCTCATAAGCTAAACGGATTATTTTTCTCAGCCAAAAAGAAAGAGAAGATGCCGAAGCCTTTTGGCCTCTCCTCTGTCCAGAGTAGACAACAAACAATGCAGATGTTTGACGAAAATCCTTAGTAGCTTGTAAATAAAACTTTAAAGCATAAACCACGTCAAGATTATGTAATAGACGTTCCTTCTTTGAAGAAGGATTAGGACACAGTGACGGAACAACAATCTCCTGATTGATATTCTTATTAGATACCACCTTAGGAAGAAACCCAGGTTTGGTACGCAAAACTACCTTATCTGCATTGAAGATCAGATAAGGGGAATCACACTGTAAGGCAGATAACTCTGAAACTCTTCGAGCCGAAGAAATAGCTACCAAAAACAGAACTTTCCAAGATAAAAGCTTGATATCTATGGAATGCAGAGGTTCAAACGGAACCCCTTGAAGAACTTTAAGAACTAAATTTAAACTCCATGGCGGAGCAACAGGTTTAAACACAGGCTTGATTCTAACTAAAGCCTGACAAAATAGCCTGAACGTCTGGAACATCTGCCAGACGCTTGTGCAGAAGAATAGACAGAGCAGAAATCTGTCCCTTTAAGGAACTAGCTGAAAATCCCTTCTCCAATCCTTCTTGCAGAAAGAATAATATCCTAGGAATCCTGACTTTACTCCATGAGTAACCCTTGGATTCACACCAATGAAGATATTTACACCATATCTTATGATAGATTTTCCTGGTGACAGGCTTTCGAGCCTGAATCAAGGTATCAATGACCGACTCGGAGAAACCACGTTTTGATAAAATCAAGCGTTCAATCTCCAAGCAGTCAGCCGCAGAGAAATTAGATTTGGATATTTTTACAGTGTGTATAAGGGACTAAAGCAGCATTGCACCCACTTGCAAATGGATGATTAACCCTTTAGGCCCCAAACCGGATTTGAAAAACGTTAAAAAAACATTAATAAACAGTTAAACACCTTGCCACAGCTCTGCTGTGGCTCCTACCAGCCCTCAAATACGATTTAGGAAAGAAATAAGCCCTCTATAGTGGTCCTCAGATGCCAGAGGACTCCTTTAGGGAAGCTGGATGTCTCAGTCTGAATATGAACTGCGCATCTAGAGCGCGAAAATAAGCCCCTCCCACCATGCACTCGATGTCAGAGGGCCTTAAGAAAATACTCCTAGGAGTATCTGACTAGCCATGTGGAAACTAGGCCCCAAAAAAACGATTTATCACCCTCAGAGAAAAAATCTTCTTTCTATATAACATGTAAACGTTTTGTCACTAAGAAATATGAGTATTAACATGAATATTACCCTTTTTTGTAAGCATGATCCCAGTCGTTAAATCACTGCATCAGGCTTACCTCAATTATACAAGGCTCTGTCAGCATTTTCTAGATCTTATCATCTCTCTAGAAATAAATATACTGAACATACCTCAAAGCAGGTAAACTGCAAACCGTTCCCCCAACTGAAGTCTTTCCCATACTCTTCAGTTATGCGTGAGAACAGCAATGGACCTTAGTTACAAACCGCTAAGATCATCAACCTCCAGGCAGATTCTTCTTCTAATTTCTGCCTGAGAATAAAACAGTACAACGCCGGTACCGTTTAAAAATAACAAACTTTTAATTGAAGGTAAAATTACACTAAGTCACCACATATCTCTTGATACTTCCTATCTTGTCGAGAGATGCAAGAGAATGACTGGGGGTGGCAGTTAGGGGAGGAGCTATATAGACAGCTCTGCTGTGGGTGTCCTCTTGCAGCTTCCTGTTGGGAAGGAGAATATCCCACAAGTAATGGATGAACCCGTGGACTGGATACACCTTACAAGAGAAAGATAGCTAATACCTTTGCTACCCATTCCCCAGCTTTGCACAACCAACATTGTTATATTAATATACTTTATAATCTCTAAATCTCTGCCTGTTTCTAAGCCCCTGCAGGTCGCCTCTTATCGGAGTGCATTTTAAAAGCTTTTCACAGACGTGCAGTGCTAGTTCATGTGTGCCATATAGATACTATTGTTCTCACTCCTGTAGAGTTATGCAGGAACCATCACTATTTGCCTAAAATGCAAATTTGTAAAGAGCACTGAATGTCAATGACTGACTCGGAGAAGCCACGCCTTGATAAAATCAAGCGTTCAATCTCCAGGCAGTCAGTCTCAGAGAAATTAGATTTGGATGATTGAAAGGACCTTTTAGTAGAAGGTCTTGTCTCAGAGGCAGAGGCCAAGGTGGAAAGGATGACATGTCCACCAGGTCTGCATACCAGGTCCTGCGTGGCCACGCAGGCGCGATCAAGATCACCGATGCTCTCTCCTGTTTGATTTTGGCAATCAGTCGAGGGAGCAGAGGAAACGGTGGAAACACATAAGCCAGGTTGAAGAACCACGGTGCTGCTAGAGCATCTATCAGCGTCGCTTCTGGGTCCCTGGACCTGGATCCGTAACAAGGAAGCTTGGCGTTCTGGCGAGACGCCATGAGATCCAATTCTGGTGTGCCCCAACGATGAACCAATTGAGCAAACACCTCCGGATGGAGTTCCCACTCCCCCGGATGAAAAGTCTCACGACTTAGAAAATCCGCCTCCCAGTTCTCTACACCTGGGATATGGATCGCTGATAGATGGCAAGAGTGAGTCTCTGCCCAGCGAATTATCTTGGAGACTTCTAACATCGCTAGGGAGCTCCTGGTCCCCCCTTGATGGTTGATGTAAGCCACAGTCGTGATGTTGTCCGACTGAAATCTGATGAACCTCAGGGTTGCTAACTGAGGCCAAGCTAGAAGAGCATTGAATATTGCTCTTAACTCCAGAATATTTATTGGGAGGAGTTTCTCCTCCTGAGTCCATGATCCCTGAGCCTTCAGGGAATTCCAGACTGCACCCCAACCTAGAAGGCTGGCATCTATTGTTACAATTGTCCAATCTGGCCTGCGAAAGGTCATACCTTTGGACAGATGGACCCGAGATAGCCACCAGAGAAGAGAATCTCTGGTCTCTTGATCCAGATTTAGCAGAGGGGACAAATCTGTGTAATCCCCATTCCACTGACTGAGCATGCATAATTGCAGCGGTCTGAGATGTAGGCGCGCAAATGGCACTATGTCCATCGCCGCTACCATTAAGCCGATCACTTCCATGCACTGAGCCACTGAAGGGCGCGGAATGCAGTGAAGAACACGGCAGGAATTTAGAAGCTTTGATAACCTGGACTCCGTCAGGTAAATTTTCATTTCTACAGAATCTATCAGAGTTCCTAGGAAGGAAACCCTTGTGAGGGGTGATCGAGAACTCTTTCCCTCGTTCACTTTCCACCCATGCGACCTCAGAAATGCCACCACTATGTCCGTATGAGATTTGGCAATTTGAAAGTTTGACGCCTGTATCAGGATGTCGTCTAGATAAGGGGCCACTGCTATACCCCGTGGTCTTAGGACCGCCAGAAGAGACCCCAGAACTTTTGTAAAAATTCTTGGGGCTGTAGCTAACCCGAAGGAAAGAGCCACAAACTGGTAATGCCTGTCTAGAAAGGCAAACCTTAGGAACCGATGATGATCTTTGTTAATCGGTATGTGAAGGTAAGCATCCTTCAAATCCACTGTGGTCATGTACTGACCCTCCTGGATCATAGGTAGGATTGTCCGAATAGTTTCCATTTTGAACGATGGAACTCTGAGGAATTTGTTTAAGATCTTTAGATCCAAAATTGGTCTGAAGGTTCCCTCTTTTTTGGGAACCACAAACAGATTTGAATAAAATCCCTGTCCTTGTTCCATCTTTGGAACTGGATGGATCACTCCCATTATTAGGAGGTCTTGCACACAGCGTAAGAATGCCTCTTTCTTTATCTGGTTTACAGATAAACTTGAAAGGTGAAATCTCCCTTGTGGGGGGGAAGCTTTGAAGTCCAGAAGATATCCCTGAGATATGATCTCCAACGCCCCCGGGGATCCTGAACATCTCTTGCCCACGCCTGGGCGAAGAGAGAAAGTATGCCCCCTACTAGATCCGTTGCCGGATAGGGGGCCGTTCCTTCATGCTGTCTTAGAGGCAGCAGCAGGCTTTCTGGCCTGCTTGCCTTTGCTCCAGGCCTGGTTAGATTTCCAGGCCGGCTTGGATTGCGCAAAAGTTCCCTCTTGTTTTGTAGCAGAGGAAGTTGATGCTGCACCTGCCTTGAAGTTTCGAAAGGCACGAAAATTAGACTGTTTGGCCCTTGATTTGGCCCTGTCCTGAGGAAGGGTATGACCCTTACCTCCAGTAATGTCAGCAATAATTTCCTTCAAACCAGGCCCGAATAGGGTCTGCCCCTTGAAGGGAATGTTAAGTAATTTAGACTTTGAAGTCACGTCAGCTGACCAAGATTTAAGCCATAGCGCCCTACGCGCCTGGATGGCGAATACAGAATTCTTAGCCGTTAGTTTAGTCAAATGAACAATGGCATCAGAAACAAAAGAATTAGCTAGCTTAAGTGTTCTAAGCTTGTCAAGTATTTCAGTCAATGGAGTAGCTGTCTGAAAGGCCTCTTCCAGAGACTCAAACCAGAACGCTGCAGCAGCAGTGACAGGAGCAATGCATGCAAGGGGCTGCAGGATAAAACCTTGTTGAATAAACATTTTCTTAAGGTAACCTTCTAATTTTTTATCCATTGGATCTGAAAAAGCACAACTGTCCTCGACAGGGATAGTGGTACGCTTTGCTAAAGTAGAAACTGCTCCCTCCACCTTAGGGACCGTCTGCCATAAGTCCCGTGTGGTGGCGTCTATTGGAAACATTTTTCTAAAAATAGGAGGGGGGAAAACGGCACACCGGGTCTGTCTCACTCCTTAGTAATAATTTCTGTAAACCTTTTAGGTATTGGAAAAACGTCAGTACACACCGGCACCGCGTAGTATTTATCCAGTCTACACAATTTCTCTGGCACTGCAATTGTGTCACAGTCATTCAGAGCAGCTAAAACCTCTCCAAGCAACACCCGGAGGTTCTCAAGCTTAAATTTAAAAGTAGACATATCTGAATCAGGTTTCCCCGAGTCAGAGACGTCACCCACAGACTGAAGCTCTTCCTCAGCTTCTGCATATTGTGACGCAGTATCAGACATGGGCCTTAAAACATCTGCGCGCTCTGTATTACGTCTAACCCCAGAGTTATCGCGCTTTCCTCTGACAGGGTATTATCCATGATTGCCGCCATGTCCTGCAAAGTAATCGCTATGGCCGTCTTTGATGCACTTGGCGCCATTTTAGCGTGAGTCTCTTAAGCGGGAGTCAAAGGGTCCGACACGTGGGGAGAGTTAGTCGGCATAACTTCCCTGTTGAGAGCTTGCAAGAGAATGACTGGGTATGGCAGTTAGGGGAGGAGCTATATAGCAGCTCTGCTGTGGGTGATCCTCTTGCAACTTCCTGTTGGGAAGGAGAATATCCCACAAGTAATGGATGATCCGTGGACTGGATACACCTAACAAGAGAAAAAGAAAGAAGAATTATGGGGCAAACTTGTACTACAATAGTGAGGTGGTCACAGACAATCATTTAGTAGTGAAAATGCTGTTAAACTAAAACTTATCTTTTAATAATGACTTAAAAAAACAGAATTTATGCTTACCTGATAAATTTCTTTCTCCTACGGTGTGTCCGGTACACGGCTTCATCCTTACTTGTGGGAATATTCTCTTCCCTAACAGGAAATGGCAAAGAGAGCACAGCAAAAGCTGCCCATATAGCTCCCCCTCTGGCCCCGCCCCCCAGTCATTCGACCGACGGTTAGGAGAAAAAGGAGAAACCACAGGGTGCCGTGGTGACTGTAGTGTGCAGAAACAAAATTTTTTAAACCTGACTAAAAGCCAGGGCGGGCCGTGGACCGGACACACCGTAGGAGAAAGAAATTTATCAGGTAAGCATAAATTCTGTTTTCTCCTACATTGGTGGTTCCGGTCCACGGCTTCATCCTTACTTGTGGGAACCAATACCAAAGCTTTAGGACACGGATGAAGGGAGGGAACAAGTCAGGTTACCTAAACGGAAGGCACCACGGCTTGCAAAACCTTTCTCCCAAAAACAGCCTCCGAAGAAGCATAAGTATCGAATTTGTAAAATTTGGCAAAAGTATGCAGAGAAGACCAAGTCGCTGCCTTACATATCTGATCAACAGAAGCCTCGTTCTTGAAGGCCCATGTGGAAGCCACAGCTCTAGTAGAGTGAGCTGTAATTCGTTCAGGAGGCTGCCGTCCGGCAGTCTCGTAAGCCAATCGGATGATGCTTTTAAGCCAAAAGGAAAGAGAGGTAGAAGTCGCTTTTTGACCTCTCCTTTTACCAGAATAAACAACAAACAAGGAAGATGTTTGTCTGAAATCTTTAGTAGCCTCTAAATAGAATTTTAGAGCACGGACTACGTCCAAATTGTGTAACAAACGTTCCTTCTTTGAAACTGGATTCGGACACAAAGAAGGTACAACTATCTCCTGGTTAATATTTTTGTTGGAAACAACTTTCGGAAGAAAACCAGGCTTAGTACGCAAAACCACCTTATCTGCATGGAACACCAGATAAGGAGGAGAACACTGCAGAGCAGATAACTCTGAAACTCTTCTAGCAGAAGAGATTGCAACCAAAAACAAAACTTTCCAAGATAATAACTTAATATCTACGGAATGTAAGGGTTCAAACGGAACCCCTTGAAGAACTGAAAGAACTAGATTTAGACTCCAGGGAGGAGTCAAAGGTCTGTAAACAGGCTTGATCCTAACCAGAGCCTGAACAAATGCTTGAACATCTGGCACAGCTGCCAGTCTTTTGTGAAGTAAAACAGATAAAGCAGAGATCTGTCCCTTCAGAGAACTTGCAGATAATCCTTTCTCCAAACCTTCTTGTAGAAAGGATAGAATCTTAGGAATTTTTATCTTGTTCCATGGGAATCCTTTAGATTCACACCAACAGATATATTTTTTCCATATTTTATGGTAAATTTTTCTAGTTACAGGCTTTCTAGCCTGAATCAGAGTATCTATTACAGAATCTGAAAACCCACGCTTTGATAAAAGGCCCATGTGGAAGCCACAGCCCTAGTAGAGAGCTGTGATTCGTTCAGGAGGCTGCCGTCCGGCAGTCTCATAAGCCAATCGGATGATGCTTTTCAGCCAAAAAGAAAGAGAGGTAGCAGTAGCTTTCTGCCCTCTCCTCTTACCAGAATAAACGACAAACAAGGAAGAAGTCTGTCTGAAATCCTTTGTTGCTTCTAAATAGAACTTTAAAGCACGGACCACATCTAAGTTTAACAAACGTTCCTTCTTCGAAACTGGATTCGGACACAGAGAAGGAACAACTATTTCCTGGTTAATATTCCTGTTGGAAACCACTTTTGGAAGAAAACCAGGTTTGGTACGCAAAACAACCTTATCTGTATGGAATACCAGATAGGGTGAAGTACACTGCAAAGCAGACAATTCAGAAACTCTTCTAGCAGAAGAAATAGCAACCAAAAACAGAACTTTCCAAGATAGTAACTTAATATCTATGGAATGTAAAGGTTCAAACGGAACCCCTTGAAGAACTGAAAGTACTAAGTTTAGACTCCATGGAGGAGTCATGGGTCTGTAGACAGGCTTGATTCTGACTAAGGCCTGTACAAATGCCTGTACATCTGGCACTGCTGCCAGACGTTTGTGCAACAAAACAGACAGAACAGATATCTGTCCTTTTAGAGAACTCGCTGACAACCCTTTATCCAAACCTTCTTGGAGAAAGGAAAGTATCCTAGGAATTTTAATTTTACTCCAAGAGAATCCCTTGGATTCGCACCAACAGATATATTTTTTCCACATCTTATGATAAATTTTCCTAGTCACAGGCTTTCTGGCTTGGACCAGAGTATCTATAACTGAATCTGAAAACCCACGCTTAGATAAAATCAAGCGTTCAATTTCCAAGCAGTCAGTTGCAGAGAGACTAGATTTGGATGTTCGAATGGACCTTGTACTAGAAGATCCCGTCTCAAAGGTAGCTTCCATGGTGGAACTGATGACATATTCACCAGGTCTGCATACCAAGTCCTGCGTGGCCACGCAGGAGCAATCAGAATCACTGAGGCCTCTTCCTGTTTGATCCTGGCTACAAGCCTGGGAAGGAGAGGGAACGGTGGAAACACATAAGCTAGGTTGAACGACCAAGGCGCCACCAATGCATCCACTAGTGTCGCCTTGGGATCCCTAGATCTGGACCCGTAGCGAGGAACCTTGAAGTTCTGACAAGACGCCATCAGATCCATATCTGGAGTGCCCCAAAGTTGAGTTAACTGGGCAAAGACTGACGACTCAGATAATCCGCCTCCCAGTTGTCTACTCCTGGGATGTGTATTGCAGATAGGTGGCAGGAGTGATCCTCCGCCCATTTGACGATCTTGGATACCTCTCTCATCGCCAAGAAACTCTTTGTTCCCCCCTGATGATGTACGCTACAGTCGTCATGTTGTCCGACTGAAATCTTATGAATCTGGCCTTCACCAGGTGAGGCCAGGCCAGGAGTGCATTGAATATCGCTCTCAGTTCCAAAATGTTTATCGGGAGAAGAGACTCTTCCCGAGACCATAGACCCTGAGCTTTCAGGGAGTCCCAGACCGCGCCCCAGCCTAAGAGACTGGCGTAGGTCATGACGATGACCCACTCTGGTCTGCGGAAACTCATTCCCTGAGACAGGTGATCCTGAGTCAACCACCAGCGGAGTGAGTCTCTGGTTACCTGGTCTACTTGAATCTGGGGAGACAAGTCTGCATAATCCCCATTCCACTGTTTGAGCATGCACAGTTGTAATGGTCTTAGATGAATTCGAGCAAAAGTAACCACGTCCATTGCTGCAACCATTAATCCTATTGCCTCCATGCACTGAGCTATGGAAGGCTGAGGAATAGATTGAAGAACCTGACAAGCGTTTAGAAGCTTTAATTTTCTGACCTCCGTCAGGAAAATCTTCATTTCTACAGAATCTATTATTGTTCCCAGAAAGGGAACCCTTGTGGACGGGGACAGGGAACTTTTTGCTACGTTCACCTTCCACCCGTGAGACCTGAGAAAGGATAAAACTATGTCTGTATGAGCCCTTGCTTTGGAAAGAGACGACGCTTGGATTAGGATGTCGTCTAGGTAAGGTGCTACAGCAATGCCCCTCGGCCTTAGAACCGCTAAAAGGGACCCTAGCACCTTTGTGAAAATTCTGGGAGCAGTGGCTAAACCGAATGGAAGAGCCACGAACTGGTAATGTTTGTCCAGGAAGGCGAACCTCAGGAACTGATGATGATCCTTGTGGATAGGAATATGCAGGTACGCATCCTTTAGGTCCACGGTAGTCATATATTGACCCTCCTGGATTGTCGGTAAGATCGTCCGAATGGTTTCCATTTTGAATGATGGAACTCTGAGGAATTTGTTTAGAATTTTTAAATCCAGAATTGGTCTGAAAGTTCCCTCTTTTTTGGGAACTACAAACAGGTTTGAGTAAAAACCCAGACCTTGTTCCACTGTTGGAACTGGGTGTATCACTCCCATCTTTAGTAGGTCTCCTACGCAATGTAAGAATGCCTGTCTCTTTATCTGGTCTGAAGATAAGCGAGACATGTGGAACCTTCCCCTTGGAGGGAGTTCCTTGAACTCTAGAAGATACCCCTGAGAGACTATTTCTAGTGCCCAGGGATCCGGAACATCTCTTGCCCAAGCCTGAGCAAAGAGAGAAAGTCTGCCCCCTACTAGATCCGGTCCCGGATCGGGGGCTACCCCTTCATGCTGTCTTGGTAGCAGCAGCAGGCTTCTTGGCCTGTTTGCAATTGTTCCAGCCTTGCATTGGTTTCCACGCTGGTTTAGGCTGGGAGGCGTTACCCTCTTGTCTAGAGGCTGCAGAGTTAGGAGATGGTCCGTTCCTGAAATTGCGAAAGGAACGAAAATTAGATTTGTTTTTAGCCTTGAAAGGCCTATCCTGTGGGAGGGCATGGCCCTTTCCCCCAGTGATGTCTGAAATAATCTCCTTCAATTCTGTCCCGAAAAGGGTCTTACCTTTGAAAGGAATATTAAGCAGTTTTGTCTTGGACGACACATCCGCCGACCAAGATTTTAGCCAAAGCGCTCTGCGCGCCACTATTGCAAAACCTGAATTTTTCGCCGCTAATTTAGCTAATTGAAAAGCGGCATCTAAAATAAAGGAATTAGCCAACTTTAGTGCGTGAATTCTGTCCATGACTTCCTCATATGGAGTCTCCTTATGGAGCGAATTTTCTAGTTCCTCGAACCAAAAAGACGCCGCCGTGGTGACAGGAATAATGCACGAAATTGGTTGGAGAAGGAAACCTTGCTGAACAAATATCTTTTTAAGCAATCCTTCCCATTTTTTATCCATAGGATCTTTGAAAGCACAACTGTCCTCAATTGGAATAGTCGTGCGCTTGGCCAACGTAGAAACTGCCCCCTCCACCTTAGGGACTGTTTGCCATGCGTCCCTTCTGGGGTCGACAATGGGGAACATCTTCTTAAATATAGGAGGTGGGACAAAAGGTATACCTGGCTTCTCCCACTCCTTGGTCACTATGTCCGCCACCCTCTTGGGTATCGGAAAGGCATCAGCGTGCACAGGGACCTCTAGGAATTTGTCCATTTTGCACAATTTCTCTGGAATCACCAAAGAGTCACAATCATCAAGTGTAGTTAGCACCTCCTTAAGCAGGGCGCGGAGATGTTCTAACTTAAATTTAAATGCCACAATATCAGGTTCTGCCTGCTGAGAAACTTTTCCTGAATCAGAAATTTCTCCCTCAGACAGACCTTCCCTCACTACCAATTCAGATTGATGTGAGGGTATAACAGATAAATTATCCTCAGCGCCAACTTGCTCATCCTCTGTATTTAAAACTGAGCAATCACGCTTTCTGGGAAATGCTGGCAGTTTGGATAAAAGATTTGCTATAGAATTATCCATTACTGAAGTTAATTGTTGCATAGTAACAAGCATTGGCGGGCTAGATGTACTAGGTGTCGCCTGCGCGGGCAAAACTGGTGTTGACACAGAAGGAGAGGATGATGAACTATCCCCACTACCTTTATTTGAAGAATCATCTTGGGCAACCTTATTAAATGTGACAGTACTGTCCTTACTTTGTTTGGACGCTATGGCACAATTTGAACATACATTTAAAGGGGGAACCACCTTGGCCTCCATACACACAGAACATATGCTATCTGAAGGTATAGACATGTTAGACAGACTTTGGAAGGCTATTAATGCAATAAAATCGTTTTTAAACAAAACCGTTACTGTCTCTTTAAATAATAAACAGAGCACACTTTATTTCTGAATGCTTGAAAAACTATGAAGGAAATATCCGATTTTTACCGAATTTACACCCTAGTGTCTTAATGCTTTGAAAGCACACCAAATTTCAAGTCTCTAACCCCTTAAATGAGCAAACCGGAGCTAATTGTATAATTTACCAGTTTGAACCCACTACAGTCCCTGCCACAGCATTTGCTGCAGCTTTTACCTTCCTTGGGGGTTATTCACCACAGAAATAAGCCTTCTAGAAATCGTTTTTATGGCCACAGGACCCTCTCACATGAAGCTGCATGCACTGCTTCCAAAAGTAACTGCGCAACTGAGGCGCGAAAATGAGGCCTCCTCCCTCTGCATACCAGAGTGAAGAGGCCTTCCTGATTAAATTAGCTGTCTAACCAATTGTGAGGCGTAATAAAAATGTTCCCAAAAGTGTTTCCTATCACAAAAACACTCCAAAAGTCTAATAAATATTATATAAATCAATCGATTTAGCCCACAATAGTGTCAACCAGTATAGAGCCCATTTATAAGCCTTCATTCTGTTATGAGTCTAAGAAAATGGCTTACCGGTCCCATGAGGGAAAATGACAGTCTTCTAGCATTACTATGTCTTGTTAGAAAAGAGACTAGTCATACCTGGAGCAGAAAAGTCTGCAAACTGTTCCCCCCAACTGAAGTTCTCTGGTTTCAACAGTCCTGCGTGGGAACAGCAATGGATTTTAGTTACTGTTGCTAAAATCATACTCCTCTTTTAACAAAACTCTTCATCACTTTCTGTTGTAGAGTAAATAGTACAAACCGGTACTATTTTAAAATAACAAACTCTTGATAGAAGAAATAAAACTACAACTAACACCACATACTCTTTACCATCCCCGTGGAGATGCTACTTGTTCAGAGCGGCAAAGAGAATGACTGGGGGGCGGAGCCAGAGGGGGAGCTATATGGGCAGCTTTTGCTGTGCTCTCTTTGCCATTTCCTGTTAGGGAAGAGAATATTCCCACAAGTAAGGATGAAGCCGTGGACCGGACACACCAATGTAAGAGAAATATTAAACTCACATAACAAATGTAAAAAGTGTTAAAACAACATATATACAAGCCTGCCCCCCTGCATATACCGACCATGTCCCACTAATAAAGGATGGAAACCACTATTATACTCCAAAACAAAAGGATCAGCACACTGTGGGTAATTATCCCTATTGGCCAGTGTACTGAGAGTACAAAAGATCCCTATTGTAGTCTCAATTGCCAACAGGCCTATCTGATCTTTTGCAGTACCCTTGGCCATGCTGTATCCTCTATAAAAAAATCTATTGTCAGATTAGTGGTTCCAGTTGCCTTATGGGGCTAACAATTACAGAACATTAGACACATGCAGGAGGGCAATGCGAACGCCTGATGCACGTTTCACCACTGCTTTATCAAAGGCCTTCAAAGTGCTCTCGGACGTCTGCTTCGGATTGACTGCAATCATGACTTTGGTCCTTTGACATGCAGAAACACAGAACTTGTGTGAGAGGTGAGTGTTGCCTTTAGGATTAAAAATAAGTGCATGCTTTTAAATGGTGTAAGGTTTTACCTACCATAAATGGAACAAAAGATGTGCAAATAAAATAATCCAATACTGAATGCACAACTCTATTTTGGAGTATAGTAGTGGTTTCCATCCTTTATTAGTGTGACACGGTCGGTATATTCAGGGGGGCAGGCTTGTATATATGTTAATTTAACACTTTTTACATTTGTTATGTGAGTTTAATATTTTTAAAGTAATTATTAAAAGTTAAGTTTTAGTTTAACGCTCTTGTCCTACTATATGATTGTCTGTGACCACCTCACTATTGCAGTACAAGTGTGCCCCATACTGCTTCTTTCCTCTTCTCTTACCATATGTGTTATGCTTGTTTGGCATTAGGCACTGTCCCACTTGGGATACACAGGTTTAACCTCAGGGGGATCCTAAAGGTGGATACTGAGCCCCACTCCCCTGGATTTTTCCGAGGGCTATTTTGTTAATGAACAATAAGAGCCAGATTAGGAGTGGAGAGCCAACAGTTACGAGTGAGTGATAAGGAGTTTATCACAGTCACAATCACGATTCACACTAGAAGACTACCATGTCCTCAGAGCTCTGGTTACAATGAAACAAAAAAGTGTCCAAAACCCTCAAAAATACATTACAAATTACACTTATAATAAAACCATCTAATAAAAAATATTTTAAAACAAAAAGGCTTCAAATGGCTTTTACATAGAGATACATACATAGACATGTCTAAAGATGTATAGGTATGTATATATATATATGTACAGTTGTGTGCATAATTTTACATACCCTGGCAGAATTTATGATTTCTTGGCCATTTTCAGAGAATATGAATGATAACACAAAAACTTTTCTTTCACTCATGGTTAGTGTTTGGTTAGTGTGCCTTCTTATTGTTTGAACACTGCTGATTTGCATTCTCAATTCCTTGGATATCTTTTTATATCCCTTTCCTGTTTTATACAGTTCAACTACCTTTTCCTGCAGATCCTTTGACAATTCTTTTGCTTTCCCCATGACTCAGAATCCAGAAAGTCAGTGCAGCCCTGGATGAAAGATGCAAGGGTCTGTCAGGAGTCCAGAAACACATTGACCTTTTATACACACACACTAATTACAAGCAAACAGATCACAGGTGAGGATGGTTACCTTTAATAGCCATTCAAACCCCTTTGTGTCAACGTGTGTGCATGTTATCAGGCCAAAATCACCAGGGTATGTAAACTTTTTATCAGGGTCATTTGGGTAGTTTCTGTTGTCATTATGATTTAAAAAGAGTAAACACAGTTGATTGATAATAAATGGCTTCAGCCAAACACTAACCATGAGTGAAAGAAAAGTTTTTGTGTTATCATTCATATTGTCTGAAAAATGGCCAAGAAAACATAAATTCTGCCAGGGTATGTAAACTTATGAGCACAACTGTATGTATGTATAAATATATATATATATATATATATATATATATATATATATATATATATATATTGTGTACATATGTATTTATATGTATGTATGTATTTACAGACATATATATATATATATATATATATATATATAAACACCCTAAATACATTTATTTCTGAATAAATAGAACATATACTGCAATGTGAAGAACATTGCAATATGAAATATTCATATTTTCAGGTTGGGTTAGCGGACTTGAGAATACGCTATTGGTTTGTGTGCAAGTGGGATGTTAGGTCTTTTCCCCACTTTTTTTTGCTCCATTGACTTCTATGGGGGAATAGGTTATCGTGTGTGCGATATTGGAAGTTTTGGATTTTTGCGCTCATCTGGTTAGTGCACAAGCAAAAACAGGTTTTTTTCAACTCATAATACAAACGCAACCAGAGGAGCGCATAAAGCTTACTTCTAGCGCAGTTAACGCTCGAGCGGGAGTCTTAAATAACTCTTCACTTGTAATCTGGCCCTAAGTAGTAGTTTAGTGGCAAAATAACATAACTTATCTTATAGATTTCTGCAACTGAATAAGAGGTGATATGTGCCCTTGCAATATAGTGCTGTTTTCTCTCAGTATATAAGCATTTGGGGAAAATACTACTACAATGTATAACCTATGTTTGATACTTTGTAGAACAGTCCTTAGTGCCTTTCATGTAAGAGCTACTTACTGCAGTGTACAACCCGATATCATGTTATAACCAAATAACACAGCAACTCTGTTGCCTTCTTCTGTTAAACAGTTTTGGTTGGTTGAGCTTTTAAGAAGAGTTAGTTGTCCAAATCTGTCTGTACTTTGAATAATGCCTGATTTAAATCTTTGTCAAGGAGAAACAAGAGTTTAGGACCTGAATGAAAAATGAACCTGTATCTCACATTGCAACTATTCCAAAGTACAGGCCATGAAAGAAAAAACGTTGTGTGTGCTCACATATAGGATAAACACAAATTTAAGTTTAAAACGGTCATTAATCGTGCTAAAACTAGGAATTAGACAGTAAACGTCTCTTGGCTTTGTGCAAAAATTGAGCCTGTTTCACAATCAATAAAGAGGCCCAAAAATTGCTGTCATCTAGTATGTCTATCTCTTGCAGATATCATAACTACAGTGTTTAAGTTTATATCATTGCAACTACTGTATTTAAGTTATTGTTTTTGTTTGTAAGGTTTATTATTGTGATGGAAAATTCAGTAGAAATTGACAAGGATTGTTTTATTACTGTGAAGAGACACTTTCTTTTCTTTTTCACAGACTGTAACATTATGGACTCACATTGCAGCTATAATTGATACCTGTGTTTATTTCATAGATGTGTGTGATACTTTACTCTGCTCATGTCAATAATAAATAAATGTTATTAAAAAAAAAAAAAAAAAAAAACAGAATTTATGTTTACCTGATAAATTTCTTTCTCCAACGGTGTGTCCGGTCCACGGCGTCATCCTTACTTGTGGGATATTCTCTTCCCCAACAGGAAATGGCAAAGAGCCCAGCAAAGCTGGTCACATGATCCCTCCTAGGCTCCGCCTACCCCAGTCATTCGACCGACGTTAAGGAGGAATATTTGCATAGGAGAAACCATATGGTACCGTGGTGACTGTAGTTAAAGAAAATAAAATATCAGACCTGATTAAAAAAACCAGGGCGGGCCGTGGACCGGACACACCGTTGGAGAAAGAAATTTATCAGGTAAACATAAATTCTGTTTTCTCCAACATAGGTGTGTCCGGTCCACGGTGTCATCCTTACTTGTGGGAACCAATACCAAAGCTTTAGGACACGGATGAAGGGAGGGAGCAAATCAGGTCACCTAAATGGAAGGCACCACGGCTTGCAAAACCTTTCTCCCAAAAATAGCCTCAGAAGAAGCAAAAGTATCAAACTTGTAAAATTTGGTAAAAGTGTGCAGTGAAGACCAAGTCGCTGCCCTACATATCTGATCAACAGAAGCCTCGTTCTTGAAGGCCCATGTGGAAGCCACAGCCCTAGTGGAATGAGCTGTGATTCTTTCGGGAGGCTGCCGTCCGGCAGTCTCGTAAGCCAATCTGATGATGCTTTTAATCCAAAAAGAGAGAGAGGTAGAAGTTGCTTTTTGACCTCTCCTTTTACCTGAATAAACAACAAACAAGGAAGATGTTTGTCTAAAATCCTTTGTAGCATCTAAATAGAATTTTAGAGCGCGAACAACATCCAAATTGTGCAACAAACGTTCCTTCTTTGAAACTGGTTTTGGACACAGAGAAGGTACGATAATCTCCTGGTTAATGTTTTTGTTAGAAACAACTTTTGGAAGAAAACCAGGTTTAGTACGTAAAACCACCTTATCTGCATGGAACACCAGATAAGGAGGAGAACACTGCAGAGCAGATAATTCTGAGACTCTTCTAGCAGAAGAAATCGCAACTAAAAACAAAACTTTCCAAGATAATAACTTAATATCAACGGAATGTAAGGGTTCAAATGGAACCCCCTGAAGAACTGAAAGAACTAAATTGAGACTCCAAGGAGGAGTCAAAGGTTTGTAAACAGGCTTGATTCTAACCAGAGCCTGAACAAAGGCTTGAACATCTGGCACAGCTGCCAGCTTTTTGTGAAGTAATACCGACAAGGCAGAAATCTGTCCCTTCAGGGAACTTGCAGATAATCCTTTTTCCAATCCTTCTTGAAGGAAGGATAGAATCCTAGGAATCTTAACCTTGTCCCAAGGGAATCCTTTAGATTCACACCAACAGATATATTTTTTCCAAATTTTGTGGTAAATCTTTCTAGTCACAGGCTTTCTGGCCTGAACAAGAGTATCGATAACAGAATCTGAGAATCCTCGCTTCGATAAAATCAAGCGTTCAATCTCCAAGCAGTCAGCTGGAGTGAAACCAGATTCGGATGTTCGAACGGACCCTGAACAAGAAGGTCTCGTCTCAAAGGTAGCTTCCAAGGTGGAGCCGATGACATATTCACCAGATCTGCATACCAAGTCCTGCGTGGCCACGCAGGAGCTATCAAGATCACCGACGCCCTCTCCTGCTTGATCCTGGCTATCAGCCTGGGGATGAGAGGAAATGGCGGGAACACATAAGCTAGTTTGAAGGTCCAAGGTGCTACTAGTGCATCCACTAGAGCCGCCTTGGGATCCCTGGATCTGGCCCCGTAGCAAGGAACTTTGAAGTTCTGACGAGAGGCCATCAGATCCATGTCTGGAATGCCCCACAGGTGAGTGACTTGGGCAAAGATTTCCGGATGGAGTTCCCACTCCCCCGGATGCAATGTCTGCCGACTCAGAAAATCCGCTTCCCAATTTTCCACTCCTGGGATGTGGATAGCAGACAGGTGGCAGGAGTGAGACTCCGCCCAAAGAATAATTTTGGTTACTTCTTCCATCGCTAGGGAACTCCTTGTTCCCCCCTGATGGTTGATGTACGCAACAGTCGTCATGTTGTCTGATTGAAACCGTATGAACCTGGTCCTCGCAAGCTGGGGCCAGGCCTGGAGAGCATTGAATATCGCTCTCAGTTCCAGAATATTTATCGGTAGAAGAGATTCTTCCCGAGACCAAAGACCCTGAGCTTTCAGGGATCCCCAGACCGCGCCCCAGCCTATCAGACTGGCGTCGGTCGTGACAATGACCCACTCTGGTCTGTGGAACATCATCCCTTGAGACAGATTGTCCAGGGACAGCCACCAACGGAGTGAGTCTCTGGTCTTCTGATTTACTTGTATCTTCGGAGACAAGTCTGTATAGTCCCCATTCCACTGACTGAGCATGCACAGTTGTAATGGTCTTAGATGAATGCGCGCAAAAGGAACTATGTCCATCGCCGCCACCATCAACCCGATCACTTCCATGCACTGAGCTATGGAAGGAAGAGGAACGGAATGAAGTATCCGACAAGAGTCCAGAAGCTTTGTTTTTCTGGCCTCTGTTAGAAAGATCCTCATTTCTAAGGAGTCTATAATTGTTCCCAAGAAGGGAACCCTTGTTGACGGGGATAGAGAACTCTTTTCCACGTTCACTTTCCAGCCGTGAGATCTGAGAAAGGCCAGGACAATGTCCGTGTGAGCCTTTGCTTGAGGAAGGGACGACGCTTGAATCAGAATGTCGTCCAGGTAAGGTACTACTGCAATGCCCCTTGGTCTTAGCACCGCTAGAAGGGACCCTAGTACCTTTGTGAAAATCCTTGGAGCAGTGGCTAATCCGAAAGGAAGCGCCACGAACTGGTAATGTTTGTCCAGGAATGCAAACCTTAGGAACCGATGATGTTCCTTGTGGATAGGAATATGTAGATACGCATCCTTTAAATCCACCGTGGTCATGAATTGACCTTCCTGGATGGAAGGAAGGATAGTTCGAATGGTTTCCATCTTGAACGATGGGACCTTGAGAAATTTGTTTAAGATCTTGAGATCTAGGATTGGTCTGAACGTTCCCTCTTTTTTGGGAACTATGAACAGATTGGAGTAGAACCCCATCCCCTGTTCTCTTAATGGAACAGGATGAATCACTCCCATTTTTAACAGGTCTTCTACACAATGTAAGAACGCCTGTCTTTTTATGTGGTCTGAAGACAACTGCGACCTGTGGAACCTCCCCCTTGGGGGAAGTCCCTTGAATTCCAGAAGATAACCCTGGGAGACTATTTCTAGCGCCCAAGGATCCAGAACATCTCTTGCCCAAGCCTGAGCGAAGAGAGAGAGTCTGCCCCCCACCAGATCCGGTCCCGGATCGGGGGCCAATATTTCATGCTGTCTTGGTAGCAGTGGCAGGTCTCTTGGCCTGCTTTCCCTTGTTCCAGCCTTGCATTGGTCTCCAAGCTGGCTTGGCCTGAGAAGTATTACCCTCTTGCTTAGAGGACGTAGCACCTTGGGCTGGTCCGTTTTTACGAAAGGGACGAAAATTAGGTCTATTTTTTGCCTTGAAAGGCCGATCCTGAGGAAGGGCGTGGCCCTTACCCCCAGTGATATCAGAGATAATCTCTTTCAAGTCAGGACCAAACAACGTTTTCCCCTTGAAAGGAATGTTTAGTAGCTTGTTCTTGGAAGACGCATCAGCCGACCAAGATTTCAACCAAAGCGCTCTGCGCGCCACAATAGCAAACCCAGAGTTCTTAGCCGCTAACTTAGCCAATTGCAAAGAGGCGTCTAGAGTGAAAGAATTAGCCAATTTGAGAGCATTGATTCTGTCCATAATCTCCTCATAAGGAGGAGAGTCACTATCGAGCACCTTAAGCAGTTCATCAAACCAGAAATATGCGGCAGTAGTGACAGGGACAATGCATGAAATGGGTTGTAGAAGGTAACCCTGCTGAACAAACATCTTTTTAAGCAAACCTTCTAATTTTTTATCCATAGGATCTTTGAAAGCACAACTATCCTCTATGGGAATAGTGGTGCGTTTGTTTAAAGTAGAAACCGCTCCCTCGACCTTGGGGACTGACTGCCATAAGTCCTTTCTGGGGTCGACCATAGGAAACAATTTTTTAAATATGGGGGGAGGGACGAAAGGAATACCGGGCCTTTCCCATTCTTTATTAACAATGTCCGCCACCCGCTTGGGTATAGGAAAAGCTTCTGGGAGCCCCGGCACCTCTAGGAACTTGTCCATTTTACATAGTTTCTCTGGGATGACTAAATTTTCACAATCATCCAGAGTGGATAATACCTCCTTAAGCAAAATGCGGAGATGTTCCAATTTAAATTTAAATGTAATCACATCAGATTCAGCCTGCTGAGAAATGTTCCCTAAATCAGTAATTTCTCCCTCAGACAAAACCTCCCTGGCCCCCTCAGATTGGGTTAGGGGCCCTTCAGAGATATTAATATCAGCGTCGTCATGCTCTTCAGTAACTAAAACAGAGCAGCCACGCTTACGCTGACAAGGGTTCATTTTGGCTAAAATGTTTTTGACAGAATTATCCATTACAGCCGTTAATTGTTGCATAGTAAGGAGTATTGGCGCGCTAGATGTACTAGGGGCCTCCTGAGTGGGCAAGACTCGTGTAGACGAAGGAGGGAATGATGCAGTACCATGCTTACTCCCCTCACTTGAGGAATCATCTTGGGCATCATTGTCATTATCACATAAATCACATTTATTTAAATGAATAGGAATTCTGGCTTCCCCACATTCAGAACACAGTCTATCTGGTAGTTCAGACATGTTAAACAGGCATAAACTTGAACAGAAAGTACAAAAAACGTTTTAAAATAAAACCGTTACTGTCACTTTAAATTTTAAACTGAACACACTTTATTACTGCAATTGCGAAAAAACATGAAGGAATTGTTCAAAATTCACCAAATTTTCACCACAGCGTCTTAAAGCTTTGAAAATATTGCACACCAATTTTGGAAGCTTTAACCCTTAAAATAACGGAACCGGAGCCGTTTTAAGCTTTAAACCCCTTTACAGTCCCTGGTATCTGCTTTGCTGAGACCCAACCAAACCCAAAGGGGAATACGATACCAAATGACGCCTTCAGAAGTCTTTTATAAGTATCAGAGCTCCTCTCACATGCGACTGCATGCCATGCCTCTCAAAAACAAGTGCGCAACACCGGCGCGAAAATGAGACTCTGCCTATGCTTTGGGAAAGCCCCTAAAGAATAAGGTGTCTAAAACAGTGCCTGCCGATATTATTATATCAAAATACCCATATAAAATGATTCCTCAAGGCTAAATATGTGTTAATAATCAATCGATTTAGCCCAGAAAAAGTCTACAGTTTAAATAAGCCCTTGTGAAGCCCTTATTTACAATCGTAATAAACATGGCTTACCGGATCCCATAGGGAAAATGACAGCTTCCAGCATTACATCGTCTTGTTAGAATGTGTCATACCTCAAGCAGTAAGAGACTGCACACTGTTCCCCCAACTGAAGTTAATTGCTCTCAACAGTCCTGTGTGGAACAGCCATGGATTTTAGTTACGGTTGCTAAAATCATTTTCCTCATACAAACAGAATTCTTCATCTCTTTTCTGTTTCTGAGTAAATAGTACGTACCAGCACTATTTGAAAATAACAAACTCTTGATTGAATAATGAAAAACTACAGTTAAACACTAAAAAACTCTAAGCCATCTCCGTGGAGATGTTGCCTGTACAACGGCAAAGAGAATGACTGGGGTAGGCGGAGCCTAGGAGGGATCATGTGACCAGCTTTGCTGGGCTCTTTGCCATTTCCTGTTGGGGAAGAGAATATCCCACAAGTAAGGATGACGCCGTGGACCGGACACACCTATGTTGGAGAAAATAGGCCCAAAAATCCGTACTCTGCAAATTCTGCAACTCAAAAAGCTGGTTTAGTCAATTTATGATTTTGAACACAACACCTAGATTACTATAAAGGCTAACCAAGTTGCTTTGTTTGAATGTTGGAAGCAATTGTGCAGAAGATGTAGTGCAGATCACGTACAAGAGTGAGCTATAGCGCCTTGGAACCCTCACGAGTGATTAGTTTGCGCTCTATAAGTACCCGATAGATAGATAGATAGATAGATAGATAGATAGATAGATAGCTGTATCTTCTAGGATGAAAGGAGCACACAGTTTATACCAGAATCAGGAACCTGAAGAGTCACAGGAAACCAGAAGACAAAGCAAAAGGGAACAGGCAAACAGATAATCCATTAAACAGTTCCCAGAGACAGTAACAGGGCTTATAGTACAAGATAAATTACAAAACAGGGGAGCAGGCAGGTAGCAGGGTACAGATAACAAACTGGGTTCCAACCAGGGTAGTAGGAATAGGTATGCCCTTAAAACTATCTGTGCAACCTTTTGTGTTAATTCTGCAGCAAGGCTACTTCTGATATTATTATTGCATACAGTTTTATCCTTAGCGCTGGCCTCGTAGTCAGGTCCATAAATAATGCCAGCATAGACATCCTAGATGCTAACCATAGCACAACCAGCTCAACAAGGACCAGGATAACAGGAATGTCTTTGATGAAACAGGAGTAGAAGACGAGGCGCAAAAATATTCTTCACAGGCACCCAGGATTAGTCCTATAAATCATACCATTGCCACATAATTGATTGAAGTTAAGAAATTGTCTAATCATCTCATAGGGGAAACACCAGGAATTAATATAAAAGGAATCATCTAGGCTAATTTAAAAATAGCACATATGAACTTCCATTTCCAACTTTTTTATTCAGGTTACACAAAACTGTTAAAGCAGCACATGCAGAGAAAAGCAGAGACATCTACCAATATAATGCATATATCTTTGTGCTGCCCTATGCTTTGCCTTGCACAGGCTGTAACAATCTTCCCAACACTTAGAGGCTGCATATTAATATTTGTAAAGCCTTAAGCGGCACATACAAATTTATGGCTATTAAACACAGAAATAACATAATTTATATAAGATCTTACCTGATAGATTAATTTCTTTCATATTGGCAAGAGTCCATGAGCTAGTGACATATGGGATATACAGTCCTACCAGGAAGGGCAAAGTTTCCCAAACCTCAAAATGCCTATAAATACACCCCTCACCACACCCACAATTCAGTTTAACGAATAGCCAAGTAGTGGGGTGATAGAGAAAGGAGTAAAAAATATAAAAAAAGGAACTGGAAATAATTGTGTTTTATACAAAAAATCATAACCACCATAAAAAGGGTGGGTCTCATGGACTCTTGCCAATATGAAAGAAATTAATTTATCAGGTAAGTTCTTACATAAATTATGTTTTCTTTCATGTAATTGGCAAGAGTCCATGAGCTAGTGATGTATTGGATAGTAATACCCAAGATGTGGACATAACAGAAGAGTCACTAGAGAGGGAGGGATAAAAAATAATAACAGCCATTTTCCGCTGAGAAAATTAAATCCACAACCCAAAAAATAAATTTCTCATAATTGAAAAGAAAAAAACTTAAAACAACAGCAGAGGAATCAAACTGAAACAGCTGCTTTAAGAACTTTTCTACCAAAAACTGCTTCAGAAGAGGCAAATACATCAAAACGGTAGCATTTAGTAAATGTATGCAAAGAAGACCAAGTTGCTGCTTTGCAAATCTGATCAACTGAAGCTTCATTCTTAAAAGCCCACAAAGTGGAGACTAAGCTAGAAGAATGAGCTGTGATTCTCTGAGGCGGGGCCTGACCCGACTCCAAATAAGCCTTTAACCAAGATGCCAAGAAGCTTTAACCAAGATGCCAAGGAAATGGCAGAAGCTGTCTGACCTTTCCTAGAAGCAGAAAATAAAACAAATAGACTAGAAGTCTTCCTGAAATCTTTAGTAGCTTCAACATAATATTTAAAAGCTCTTACAACATCCAGAGAATGTAAGGATCTCTCCAAAGAATTCTTAGGATTAGGACACAAAGAAGGAACAACAATTTCCCTATTAATGTCGTTAGAATTCACAACCTTAGGTAGAAATTTAAATAAAGTCAGCAAAACTGCCTTATCCTGATGGAAAATCAGAAAAGGAGACTCACAAGAAAGAGCAGATAATTCGGAAACTCTTCTAGCAGAAGAGATGGCCAAAAGGAACAACACTTTCCAAGAAAGTAGTTTAATGTCCAAAGAATACATAGGCTTAAAAGGAGGAGCATGTAAAGCCTTCAAAACCAAATTAAGACTCCAAGGAGGAGAGATTGATTTAATGACAGGCTTGATACGGACCAAAGCCTGTACAAAACAGTGAATATCAGGAAGTTTAGCAATCTTTCTGTGAAATAAAACAGAAAGAGCAGAGATTTGTCCCTTCAAGGAACTTGCAGACAAACCTTTATCCAAGCCATCCTGAAGAAACTGTAAAATTCTAGAAATTATAAAAGCCAGGAGAATTTATGAGAAGAACACCATGAAATATAAGTCTTCCAAACTCAATAATAAATCTTTCTAGAGACAGATTTACGAGCCTGTAACATAGTATCAATCACCAAGTCAGAGAAACCTCTATGATTAAGTACTAAGCGCTCAATTTCCATACCTTCAAATTTAATGATTTGAGATCCTGATGGAAAAATGGCCCTTGAAACAGAAGGTCTGGTCGTAAAGGAAGTGGCCAAGGTTGGCAACTGGACATCCGGACAAGATCCGCATACCAGAACCTGTGAGGCCATGCTGGTGCTACCAGAAACACAATCGTTCCATGATGATCTTGGAGATCACTCTTGGAAGAAGAACTAGAGGCGGGAAGATATAAGCAGGTTGGTAAAACCAAGGAACTGCTAACACATCCACTGACTCCGCCTGAGGATCCCTGGACCTGGACAGGTACCTGGGAAGCTTCTTGTTTAGACGTGAAGCCATCAGATCTATTTCTGGAAGACCCCACATCTGAGCAATCTGAAAAAAAAACATCTGGATGGAGCAACCACTCCCCCGGATGTAAAGTCTGACGGCTGAGATAATCCGCTTCCCAATTGTCTACACCTGGGATATGTACCGCAGAAATTAGACAAGAGCTGGATTCCGCCCAAGCAAGTATTCAAGATACTTCTTTCATAACTAGGGGACTGTGAGTCCCACCCTGATGATTAACATATGCCACAGTTGTGATATTGTCTGTCTGAAAACAAATTAATGGTTCTCTCTTCAACAGAGGCCAAACCTGAAGAGCCCTGAAAATAGCACGGAGCTCTAAAATATTGATTGGTAACCTCACCTCTTGAGATTTCCAAACCCCTTGTGCTGTCAGAGATCTCCAGACAGCTCCCCAACCTGAAAGACTTGCATCTGTTGTGATCACGGTCCAGGTCGGACAAACAAAAGAGGCCCCTTGAACTATACGATGGTGATCTAACCACCAAGTTAGAGAGAGTCGAACATTGGGATTTAAGGATATTAATTGTGATATTTCTGTATAATCCCTGCACCATTGATTCAGCATACAAAGCTGGAGAGGTCTCATATGAAAACGAGCAAAGGGGATCGCGTCCGATGCTGCAGTCATGAGACCTAAAACTTCCATGCACATAGCTACTGAAGGGAATGACTGAGACTGAAGGTTCCGACAAGCTGAAACCAATTTTATTTGTCTCTTGTCTGTTAGAGACAGAGTCATGGACACTGAATCTATCTGGAAACCTAAAAAGGTGACCCTTGTCTGAGAAATCAAGGAACTCTTTGGTAAATTGATCCTCCAACCATGTCTTTGAAGAAACAACACTAGTTGATTCGTGTGGGATTCTGCAGAATGTAAAGACTGAGCTAGTACCAAGATATCGTCCAAATAAGGAAACACCGCAATACCCTGTTCTCTGATTACAGAGAGTAGGGCACCGAGAACCTTTGAAAAAATCCTTGGAGCTGTCGCTAGACCAAATGAAAGAGCGACAAATTGGTAATGCTTGTCTAGAAAAGAGAATCTCAGAAACCAATAGTGGTCTGGATGAATCGGAGTATGAAGATATGCATCCTGTAAGTCTATCGTGGACATATAATGTCCTTGCTGAACAAAAGGCAGAATAGTCCTTATAGTCACCATTTTGAAAGTTGGCACTCTTACAAAATGATTCAAAATTTTCAGATCCAGAACTGGCCTGAATAAATTTTCTTTCTTTGGGACAATGAAAATATTTAAATAAAACCCCTGACCCTGTTCCTGAAACGGAACTGGTATAATTACAGTTGAAAGCTCTGGATCTGAAACACACTTCAGAAATACCTGAGCCTTCACTGGATTTGCTGGGTCGTATGAGAGAAAATAATCTTCTCACAGGAGGTCTTACTCTGAATCCTATTCGATACCCTTGAGAGACAATACTCTGAATCCATTGATTTTGGACAGAATCTGCCCAAATGGCTTGGAAAAATTTTAATCTGCCCCCCACCAGCTGAGCTGGAATGAGGGCCGCACCTTCATACAGACTTGGGGGCTGGCTTTGGTTTCTTAAACGGCTTGGATTTAATCCAACTTGAAGAAGGTTTCCAATTGGAACCAGATTCTTTAAGGGAAGGATTGGCTTTCTGTTCCTTATTCTGTCGAAAAGAACGAAAACTATTAGAAGCTTTAGATTTACAATTAGATCTCTTATCCTGAGGTAAAAAACTCCCTTCCCCCCCAGTGACAGTTGAAATAATTGAATCCAACTGAGAACCAACCAAATTGTTACCTTGGAAAGAAAGATAGTAATCTAGACTTAGATACCATGTCAGCATTCCAATATTTGAGCCACAAAGCTCTACTAGCTAAAATAGCTAAAGACATAGATCTAACATCAATTTTGATGATATAAAAAATGGCATCACAGATAAAATGATTAGCATGTTGAAGCAAGCGAACAATGCTAGACAAATCAGTGTCTGTTTCCTGTTGCGCTAAGCTTTCCAACCAAAAAGTTGATGCAGCTGCAACATCAGCCATAGAAATGGCAGGCCTGAGAAGGGTCCTTAAAGGAAGTACTATCTTCCATAGGGATAGTAGTACGTTTGGCAAGAGTAGAAATAGCCCCATCAACTTTGGGGATTTTTTTCCCAATACTCCAATCTAACTGCTGGCAAAGGATACAATTTTTTAAACCTCGAAGAAGGAATAAAAGAAGTACCAGGCCTATTCCATTCCTTTGAAATCATATCAGAAATAGCATCAGGAACTGGAAAAACCTCTGGAGTAACCACAGGAGGTTTATAAACAGAACTTAAACGTTTACTAGTTTTAGTATCAAGTGGACTAGTTTCCTCAATGTCCAAAGTAATCAACACCTCTTTTAACAAAGAACGAATATACTCCATCTTAAAGAGATAAGAAGATATGTCAGTGTCAATATCTGAGGTAGGATCTTCTAAATCAGATAGATCCTCATCAGAGGAGGATAATTCAGTATGTTGTCATTCATTTGAAATTTCATCAACTTTATGAGAAGTTTTAAAAGACCTTTTAAGTTTATTAGAAGGCGGAATAGCAGACAAAGCCTTCTGAATTGCATCAGCAATAACATCTTTTATATTCACAGGGATATCATTTACATTAGATGTTGAAGGAACAACAGGCATTGTACTAGTACTGATGGATACATTCTCTGCATGTAAAAGCTTATAATGACAACTGTTACATACTACAGCTGGAGATATAATCTCCGCTAACTTACAACAGATACACTTATCTTTAGTAGAACTGTTATCAGGCAGCAGGAATCCAACAGTGGTTTCTGAGACAGGATCAGATTGAGACATCTTGCAAATGTAAGAGAAAAAACAACATATAAAGCAAAATTATCAAATTTCCTTATATGGCAGTTTCAGGAAAGGGAAAAAAATGCAAACAGAATAGCCCTCTGAGCATAGAAAAAAGCAAGGGGCATATAGGAAGTGGGGTTTAAATAAATACATTATTTGGTGCCAAGCATGACGCAAAACACAAAATGAAATTTTTGGGTGCTAACAACATCCGGAAATGAGGCAAGTCGCATCATGGCAGACGCAACCTTGTGCAAGGAAACCTGGCATCAACTAAGACGCCCCGGAAATTACGAATTTGCATCACCGAACGTACCTTTGCACCAAAAAAATTATTGCGCTAAGAATGACGCAATAAATATCAGCATTTTGCGGCCTCGCGAGCTTAATTTTGCCCGCGAAAATTAAATGAAAACAGTCAATTTCGAAGAAAAGACTATACCCCAGGTAAGAAAATTAACTTTCTAAATATGTTTTTCCGAATTTTGAAACTGATAGTCTGCAAAAGGAATTATACATAAACCTGACTCATGGCAAATATAAGTACAATATACATATATTTAGAACTTTACATTAATACATAAAGTGCCAAACCATAGCTGAGAGTGTCTTAAGTAATGAAAACATACTTATCGAAAGACACCCATCCACATATAGCCAAACCAGTACTGAAACAGTTATCAGTAGAGGTAATGGAATATGAGAGTATATCGTCGATCTGAAAAGGGAGGTAGGAGATGAATCTCTAGAACCGATAACAGAGAACCTATGAAAAGATTTCCCGCGAGGAAAACCATATAATTCAATAGGTGATACTACCTTCACATCCCTCTGACATTCACTGTACTCTGAGAGGAATCGGGTTTCAAAATGCTGAGAAGCGCACATCACAGAAAAAAATCAAGCACAAACTTACTTCCACACCTCCATAGGGAGGCAAAGTTTATAAAACTGAATTGTGGGTGTGGTGAGGGGTGTATTTATAGGCATTTTGAGGTATGGGAAACGTTGCCCCATACGTCACTAGCTCATGGACTCTTGCCAATTACATGAAAGAAAATATATTTTGTGAAAATGTCAACTGGCAGAGGGGCTGAGATAAGTAAGGGTGCAGGGTGCCCTTTATCTGCTCTTCTTCCCCTCCAGAGGAATCTTTTCCCCTCTACCCAGCTGAAGTCTCTGAAGCACACATTCTTAGTTCTGCTTTTTCCCATGGGCAGATGTAGAGGCAATGTGGTCTTTGGGTAAACTAGAGGGCTACATTTAAAAAAAAAAAAATATATATATATATATAGATTGGAAATCATGCGTTAATAGTTATTGCATCACATACAGTATACTGATAGCCGATAGCTAATGTCATACACATGAATCACAGCATACACCAGAGGTGTGTATATATATATATATATATATATATATATATATATATATATATACGAATAACATAAAATGACATGTAAATCATATGAATGAATATATATAAAAAATACTTTGGGTGCATGAGGTTATGGTATATATAGCCATCCATATGCCAAAGATGGTATATGGTATATGTATGTGTATATATATATATATATATATATATGTGTATATATATATATATATATATATATATATAACACATAGAAACACCCAGCACTCACCAGCTAGCTCACAGCTAAGATAAAATCACAACTGGAAAGGTTAGTTACCGCATCTGGCCAAATGGGAAAGCTCAGGCACCACGTCAAGGTCCTTTCCACTGCCTGAGTCCCTAACACAGCCACACCATCATGCGAGCTCACAAAGCCAAACAAACTGAGAACAAAGAAGGGGTGCACAGGTGGATGTAATCACCCAGAGAAAATACAAAACATGGAAGGGAACTGCACTCCAAGACCAGACCAAGTACACATCCTGTGACTCAGCAACATCCAGCCCTGGGTGCTAAATAGCGCTCCAAAAAAGCTGTGATGTCACCAGAGCCACAGGCAGTTAACCCCAGTCCGGAATGGGTGCAAGAAACAAAAAAAAAATCCTTGCAAATCTGTTCCACAGAAGCTTCATTTTTGAAGGACCAAGGAAGAAGAAACAGCCCTTGTGGAATGAGCTGTGATTTTCTCAGAAGGTTGCTGTCCAGCAGTCTCATATGCCAAGCGAATAACGCTCTTCAGCCAAAAGGAAAGTGAAGTAGCCATAGCTTTCTGACGCTTGCGTTTCCCAGAAAAGCAAACAAATAATGCATAAGACTGACGAAAGTCCTTAGTTGCCTGCAAATAAAATGTAAGCGCTCGCACAACATCCAGATTATGCAACAAGCGTTCTTTGTGAGAAGAAGGATTAGGACACAAAGAAGGTACAACAATTTCCTGATTAATATTCTTTGGGCAGGAAACCAAACTTAGTACGCAGAACCACCTTATCAGAGGGAAATATAAGATAAGGGGAATCACACTGTAAAGCAGAGAGTTCAGAAAAACTCTGAGCAGAGGAAATAGCAACAAGAAAACAAAACTTTCCAAGATAACATCTTAATATCTAAAGAATGCATAGGCTCAAACGGAGCCTGTTGTAAAACTTTAAGAACAAGGTTAAGACTCCATGGAGGAGTAACTGGTTTAAACACAGGCTGAATTCTAACCAAGGCCTGAGAAAACCATTGCACGTCTGGCACATCTGCCAAGCGCTTATGTAACAAAATAGACAATGCCCCTTTAGAGTACTTGCCGACAAACCCTTCTCCAGACCATCCTGGAGAAAGGACAAAATCCTAGGAATCCTTACTCTACTCCAAGAGTATCCTTTGGATTCACATCAATGCAAGTACTTGCGCCAGATCTTATGGTAAATTCTGCGAGTCACAGGCTTACGAGCCTGAATCAAGGTCTCAATGACCGACTCTGAAAATCCACGCTTAGATAAAACTAAGCGTTCAATCTCCAAGCAGTCAGCTTCAGAGAAACGAGATTTGGATGAAGGAAGGGACCCTGAAGTAGAAGGTCCTTCGTCAGAGGCAGTCTCCAAGGTGGAAAGGATGACATTTTCACTAAGGTCTGCATACCAAATCCTGCAAGGCCATGCCAGGGCTATGAGAATTACAGACGTCCTCTCCTGCTTGATTCAAGCAATGACTCTTGGAAGGAGAGCGAACGGAGGAAACAGGTATGCTAGACTGAAGTTCCAAGGAACTACCAGAGCATCGATCAGAAATGCCTGCGGACCTCTTGACCTCAAGCCATATCTCGTAAGTTTGGCATTCTGACGAGAAGCCATGAGATCCAACTCCGGCTGCCCCCACTTGAGGGTCAAGCTGGAAAATACATCCGAATGAACTTCCCACTGCCCGGGATGAAAAGTCTGTCTGCTCAGAAAATCTGCTTTCCAATTGTCCACTCCTGGGATGTGGATCGCAGAAAGACAGCAGTTGTGGGTCTCCGCCCACTGAATAATTCGGGCCACCTCTGTCATGGCCAAGGAACTCCGAGTTCCCCCCTGGTGGTTGATGTAGGCCACCGTGGTTATGTTGTCCAACTGGAATCTGATAAACCGGGCTAAGGCAAACTGAGGCCAGGCCTGAAGAGCATTGAAGATTGCTCTCAGCTCCAAGATGTCTATGGGCAGGACTGACTCCTCCTGGGTCCATAAGCCCTGAGCCTTCAACAAGCCCCATACTGCTCCCCAACCTAGAAGGTTGGCATCCGTGGTCACAATTATCCAGGAGGGTCTGCGGAAGCAAGTACCCTGGGAGAGATAATCCTGAGAAAGCCACCACGGAAGAGAGTCTATTGATGCCTGATCTAGATCTACACGCGGAGACAGGGCCGTATAGTCCCCGTTCCATTGTCTGAGCATGCATAAATGCAGAGGTCTGAGATGGAACCGAGCAAACAGAATGATGTCCATGGAAGCCACCATCAGACCGATTACCTCCATACATTGAGCCACTGACGGCCGTGGAGAGGACTGAAAGGCAAGACAAGAATTGAAAATCTTTCCTTTTCTGACCTCCGTCAGAAAAATCTTTATTAAAAAGGAGTCTATTATGGTCCCCAAAAATATGACCCTTGTAGCTGGAACCAGAGAACTTTTTCCCCCAATTCACCTTCCATCCGTGGGATCGAAGAAAAGACAACAAGATCTCTGTATGAGATTCTGCTCGTTGAAAAGATGGCGCCTGAACTAGAATGTCGTCCAGATAAGGTGCCACTGCAATGCCCCAAGAACGAAGCACAGCTAAAAGAGCCCCCAGAATCTTTGAAAAAATTCTGGGAGCTGTGGCAAGGCCGAATGGAAGGGCCACGAACTGGAAATGATTGTCCAAAAAAGGTGAATCTCAGAAACTTGTGATGTTCCCTGTGAATGGGAACATGAAGGTATGCATCCTTTAGGTCTATGGTTGTCATGAACTGATCCTCTTGTACCAAAGGAAGAATGGAGCGTATAGTCTCCATCTTGAAGGATAGCACTCTGAGAAACTTGTTTAAACATTTTTGGGAACTACAAACAGATTTGAGTAAAATCCCAGACCCCTTTCCTGAAAGGGAACTGGAACTATTACCCCCAGGGCGGCAAGGTCCTTGACACAATGTAATAACACCTCTCTTTTTATCTGGTCTACAGATAATCTGGAGAGGAGAAACCTGCCTCTGGGAGGAAAAGATTTTAAGTCTATTTTGTATCCCTTGGAGACAATGTTCACCACCCAGGGATCCGGTACATCTCTTATCCGAGCCTGGGAAAAAACAGAATTTATGCTTACCTGATAAATTACTTTCTCCAACGGTGTGTCCGGTCCACGGCGTCATCCTTACTTGTGGGATATTCTCTTCCCCAACAGGAAATGGCAAAGAGCCCAGCAAAGCTGGTCACATGATCCCTCCTAGGCTCCGCCTACCCCAGTCATTCGACCGACGTACAGGAGGAAATATGCATAGGAGAAACCATATGATACCGTGGTGACTGTAGTTAGAGAAAATAATTCATCAGACCTGATTAAAAAAACCAGGGCGGGCCGTGGACCGGACACACCGTTGGAGAAAGTAATTTATCAGGTAAGCATAAATTCTGTTTTCTCCAACATAGGTGTGTCCGGTCCACGGCGTCATCCTTACTTGTGGGAACCAATACCAAAGCTTTAGGACACGGATGAAGGGAGGGAGCAAATCAGGTCACCTAAATGGAAGGCACCACGGCTTGCAAAACCTTTCTCCCAAAAATAGCCTCCGAAGAAGCAAAAGTATCAAATTTGTAAAATTTGGCAAAAGTGTGCAGAGAAGACCAAGTCGCTGCCTTACATATCTGGTCAACAGAAGCCTCGTTCTTGAAGGCCCATGTGGAAGCCACAGCCCTAGTGGAGTGAGCCGTGATTCTTTCAGGAGGCTGCCGTCCGGCAGTCTCATAAGCCAATCGGATAATGCTTTTAAGCCAAAAAGAAAGAGGGGTAGAAGTTGCTTTTTGACCTCTCCTTTTACCAGAATAAACAACAAACAAAGAAGAAGTTTGTCTGAAATCTTTAGTGGCCTCTAAATAGAATTTTAGAGCACGGACTACGTCCAAATTGTGTAACAAACGTTCCTTCTTTGAAACTGGATTCGGGCACAAAGAAGGTACAACTATCTCCTGGTTAATATTCTTGTTGGAAACAACTTTCGGAAGAAAACCAGGCTTAGTACGCAAAACCACCTTATCTGCATGGAACACCAGATAGGGTGGAGAACAGTGCAGAGCAGATAACTCTGAAACTCTTCTAGCAGAAGAAATTGCAACCAAAAACAAAACTTTCCAAGATAATAACTTAATATCTACGGAATGTAAGGGTTCAAACGGAACCCCTTGAAGAACTGAAAGAACTAGATTGAGACTCCAGGGAGGAGTCAAAGGTCTGTAAACAGGCTTGATTCTAACCAGAGCCTGAACAAACGCCTGAACGTCTGGCACAGCTGCCAGCCTTTTGTGAAGTAAAACAGATAACGCAGAAATCTGTCCCTTCAGAGAACTTGCAGATAATCCCTTCTCCAAAACCCTCTTGTAGAAAGGATAAAATCCTAGGAATTTTTTTCTTGTTCCATGGGAATCCTTTAGATTCACACCAATAGATATATTTTTTCCATATCTTATGGTAAATCTTTCTAGTTACAGGCTTTCTAGCCTGAATAAGAGTATCTATTACAGAATCTGAAAACCCACGCTTTGATAAAATCAAGCGTTCAATCTCCAAGCAGTCAGTTGGAGAGAAACCAGATTCGGATGTTCGAATGGACCTTGAACAAGAAGGTCCTGTCTCAAAGGTAGCTTCCATGGTGGAGCCAATGACATATTCACCAGGTCTGCATACCAAGTCCTGCGTGGCCACGCAGGAGCTATCAAGATCACCGAAGCCCTCTCCTGGTTGATCCTGGCTATCAGCCTGGGAATGAGAGGAAACGGTGGGAAAACATAAGCTAGGTTGAAGGTCCAAGGTGCTACTAGTGCATCTACTAGAGTCGCCTTGGGATCCCTGGATCTGGACCCGTAACAAGGAACCTTGAAGTTCTGGCGAGACGCCATCAGATCCATGTCTGGAATGCCCCATAATTGAGTTATTTGGGCAAAGATTTCCGGGTGGAGTTCCCACTCCCCCGGATGGAATGTCTGACGACTCCGAAAATCCGCTTCCCAATTTTCCACTCCTGGGATGTGGATTGCAGACAAGTGGCAGGAGTGATCCTCCGCCCATTGAATTATCTTGGTCACTTCCTCCATCGCCAGGGAACTCCTTGTTCCCCCCTGATGGTTGATATAAGCAACTGTCGTCATGTTGTCTGATTGAAACCTTATGAATTTGGCCTTTGCTAGATGAGGCCAAGCTTTGAGAGCATTGAATATCGCTCTCAGTTCCAGAATGTTTATCGGGAGAAGAGATTCTTCCCGAGACCATAGACCCTGAGCTTTCAGGGGTTTCCAGACCGCGCCCCAGCCCACCAGACTGGCGTCGGTCGTGACAATGACCCACTCTAGTCTGCGGAAGCTCATTCCCTGTGACAGATTGTCCAGGATTAGCCACCAACGGAGTGAATCTCTGGTCCTTTGATCTACTTGAATCTTCGGAGACAAGTCTGTATAATCCCCATTCCACTGTCTGAGCATGCACAGTTGTAATGGTCTTAGATGAATTCGTGCAAAAGGAACTATGTCCATTGCTGCAACCATCAATCCTATTACTTCCATGCACTGCGCTATGGAAGGACGAAGAACAGAATGAAGAACTTGACAAGAGCTTAGAAGTTTTGATTTTCTGACCTCTGTCAGAAAAATTCTCATTTCTAAGGAGTCTATTATTGTTCCCAAGAAGGGAACTCTTGTTGACGGGGAAAGAGAACTTTTTTCTATGTTTACTTTCCATCCGTGAGATCTGAGAAAGGCTAGGACGATGTCCGTATGAGCCTTTGCCTTTGACAGAGACGACGCTTGAATCAGGATGTTGTCCAAGTACGGTACTACTGCAATGCCCCTTGGTCTTAGAACCGCTAGAAGGGACCCTAGTACCTTTGTGAAAATTCTCGGAGCAGTGGCTAACCCGAATGGAAGTGCCACAAACTGGTAATGCTTGTCCAGAAAAGCGAACCTTAGGAACTGATGATGTTCCTTGTGGATGGGAATATGGAGGTACGCATCCTTTAAATCCACCGTGGTCATGAATTGACCTTCCTGGATGGTAGGAAGGATCGTTCGAATGGTTTCCATTTTGAACGATGGGACCTTGAGAAATTTGTTTAGGATCTTGAGATCTAGAATTGGTCTGAACGTTCCCTCTTTTTTTGGGAACTATGAACAGGTTGGAGTAAAACCCCATCCCTTGTTCTCTTATTGGAACTGGATGAATTACTCCCATCCTTAACAGGTTTTCTACACAATGTAAGAATGCCTGTCTTTTTATTTGGTTTGAAGATAATTGAGACCTGTGGAACCTTCCCCTTGGGGGTAGTTCCTTGAATTCCAGGAGATAACCTTGAGAAACTATTTCTAGTGCCCAAGGATCCTGAACATCTCTTGCCCAGGCCTGAGCAAAGAGAGAAAGTCTGCCCCCCACCAGATCCAGTCCCGGATCGGGGGCCATCCCTTCATGCTGTTTTGGTAGCAGTGGCAGGCTTCTTGGCCTGCTTACCCTTGTTCCAGCCTTGCATCGGTCTCCAGGCTGGTTTGGGTTGAGAAGTATTACCCTCTTGCTTAGAGGATGTAGAAGTAGAGGCTGGTCCGTTTCTGCGAAAGGGACGAAAATTAGGCTTATTTCTAGCCTTAAAAGACCTATCCTGAGGAAGGGCGTGGCCCTTTCCTCCGGTGATGTCTGAAATAATCTCTTTCAAATCGGGCCCAAACAGTGTTTTGCCCTTGAAAGGGATGTTAAGTAATTTTGTCTTGGAAGACACATCCGCTGACCAAGACTTCAGCCAGAGCGCTCTGCGCGCCACGATAGCAAACCCCGAATTTTTCGCCGCTAATCTCGCTAATTGCAAAGCGGCATCTAGAATAAAAGAGTTAGCCAATTTAAGTGCGTGAACTCTGCCCATAATCTCCTCATACGAAGATTCTTTATCAAGCGACTTTTCTAGTTCTTCGAACCAGAAACACGCTGCCGTAGTGACAGGAACAATGCATGAAATTGGTTGAAGAAGGTAACCTTGCTGAACAAACATTCTTTTAAGCAAACCCTCTAATTTTTTATCCATAGGATCTTTAAAAGCACAACAATCTTCTATGGGAATAGTAGTGCGTTTGTTTAGAGTAGAGACCGCCCCCTCGACCTTAGGGACTGTCTGCCATAAGTCCTTTCTGGGGTCGACTATAGGAAATAATTTCTTAAATATAGGGGGAGGCACAAAAGGTATGCCGGGCCTTTCCCATTCCTTGTTTACTATATCCGCCACCCGCTTGGGTATAGGAAAAACATCGGGGGGCACCGGAACCTCTAGGAACTTATCCATCTTACATAATTTCTCTGGAATGACCAAATTGTCACAATCATCCAGAGTAGATAAAACCTCCTTAAGCAGTGCGCGGAGATGTTCTAATTTAAATTTAAATGTTACAACATCAGGTTCAGCTTGTTGAGAAATTTTCCCTGAATCTGAAATTTCTCCCTCAGACAAAACCTCCCTCCTGGCCCCTTGAGATTGGTGTGAGGGTATGTCAGAAGCGTTATCATCAGCGTCCTCTTGCTCTTCAGTGTTTAAAACAGAGCAATCGCGCTTTCTTTGATAAGTAGGCATTTTAGATAAAATATTTGCAATAGAATTATCCATAACAGCCGTTAATTGTTGCATAGTAATAAGTATTGGCGCACTAGATGTACTAGGGGCCTCTTGTGTGGGCAAAACTGGTGTAGACACAGAAGGGGGTGATGCAGAACCATGCTTACTCCCCTCATCTGAAGAATCATCTTGGGTACTATTATTATCTGTGGCATCATTGTCCCTACTTTGTTTGGACACCATGTCACAATTATCACATATATTTAAATGGGGAGACACATTGGCTTTCATACATATAGAACATTGTTTATCTGATGGTTCAGACATGTTAAACAGGCTTAAACTTGTCAACAAAGCACAAAAAACGTTTTAAAATAAAACCGTTACTGTCACTTTAAATTTTAAACAGAACACACTTTATTACTGAATATGCGAAAAAGTATGAAGCAATTGTTCAAAATTCACCAAAATTTCACCACAGTGTCTTAAAGCCTTAAAAGTATTGCACACCAAATTTGAAAGCTTTAACCCTTAAAATAACGGAACCGGAGCCGTTTCTACATTTAACCCCTATACAGTCCCAGGAATCTGCTTTGCTGAGACCCAACCAAGCCCAGAGGGGAATACGATACCAAATGACGCCTTCTGTAAGCTTTTTCAGTGTATCTTAGCTCCTCACACATGCATCTGCATGCCTTGCCTTCCAAAAACAACTGCGCATTAGTGGCGCGAAAATGAGGCTCTGCCTATGACTAGAGAAAGGCCCCCATCTGAAAAAGGTGTTCATACAGTGCCTGCCGTTTTTTTTTAACAACAATCCCCAAGATTATAATAATTATAAAGCGCTATAATCTGTCAAATATGCTTAGCAAGTAATCGTTTTAGCCCAGAAAAATGTCTACCAGTTTTTTAAGCCCTTATAAAGCCTTTATTCTCATACTTAATCTAAGAAAATGGCTTACCGGTCCCCATAGGGAAAATGACAGCCTTCCAGCATTACCAAGTCGTGTTAGAAATGTGGCCATCATACCTCGGGCAGAAAAGTCTGCCAACTGCTTCCCCCAACTGAAGTTACTTCATCTCAACAGTCCTGTGTGGAAACAGCAATCGATTTTAGTAACGTTTGCTAAAATCATCTTCCTCTCACAAACAGAAATCTTCTTCTCTTTTCTGTTTCAGAGTAAATAGTACATACCAGCACTATTTTAAAATAACAAACACTTGATTGAAGAATAAAAACTACATTTAAACACCAAAAAACTCTTAGCCATCTCCGTGGAGATGTTGCCTGTGCAACGGCAAAGAGAATGACTGGGGTAGGCGGAGCCTAGGAGGGATCATGTGACCAGCTTTGCTGGGCTCTTTGCCATTTCCTGTTGGGGAAGAGAATATCCCACAAGTAAGGATGACGCCGTGGACCGGACACACCTATGTTGGAGAAAAGAGTCTGCCCCCTACAAGATCCGCCCCTGGATCGGGGGCCAACCCTTCATGCTGACTTGGAATCAGCTGAAGGCTTTTTAGATTGTTTCCTTTATTCCAGGACTGGTTGGGCTTCCAGGAAGGCTTGGCTTGATTTTGCTTGGAGGAAGGGGAGGAAGACTTGCCTTTAAAGTTACGAAAGGAACGAAAATTACTCTGACGTCCCTTCTGCTTATTTTTTTTATCTTGAGGAAAAAAAGAACCCTTCCCTCCAGTAATATTTGAGATAATTTCTGCCAAACCAGGTCCAAACAAGGCCTTTCCCTTGTAAGGAATAACCATGAGCTTAGATTTAGATGATACATCCGCAGACCAGGACTTCAACCACAAGGACCTGTGGTCTAGGACTGAAAAACCAGAAATTTTGGCTCCCAGTTTAATAACCTGTAAGGAAGCATCTGTAATGAAGGAATTGGCTAACTTGAGAGCCTTAATCCTGTCCTGGATCTCATCAAGAGGGGCATCCGTCTGAAGAGATTCAGACAACGCATCAAACCAGTAAACCATCAAACCAGCTCTGGTAACAGTGGCTATACACATCGCAGGTTGCCATTGTAGACCCTGGTGGACATACATCTTTTTTTTTATTTTTTTTATTTTATATATACACTGTATATATAAATATATATATATATATATATATATATACACACACAATCATACATAGTTTATCAGCATCACATCTTGCAAGCGAAGTTAACAGATAGACATAACCAGTCAATACACAGGAGCAACATATATTGACATGTATAGGGAAGTCCATAGCGCGATTGAAACTATGGGTTCGAGAATTTCAGTGGGTTGAAGAGTATTCAGATAGGTACAGTACATATCTGAACTACAGTGTTGTGATTTTTGTGGATAGACTAAACTGGGTGAACTTAATCAATCAGGGGTACATTCACATATAGTGTAACAGTATCACATCTTGCAAGCTAAGTTAGCAGGCAGTGATAGCCGGTTAGTAGAAGGGTGCAACTTATATTGAGATATATTTGATAGTACCTAGCTCAATTGATACTAGGAGGTTGTAATGGAATGGGAAGTGTTCCAACCAGTATGTGTTTGCACCACAGTGTTGGGATTTTTTGTTTTTGTAAATAAACTAAACTTAAACTAAACTTAAAAAAACAAACAAAAAAAAACATAACTCAAACAATAATAACTCTAGGAAAACATTACAGCAACAACGATATTAATAGTGTGGCTCAAGGCAGATCACGAGTTTTACCCCCAGAGAAAAGGATAGAACAGTTCCTCCATGTTTCAATATTGGCCATTGTTTATTGTTTAATCAGTGATATAGGTTATGGCATAAGGGAGCAAATTGGAATTGGTGTACCATTCTCACTTCGCTCAGAGTCTGTGCTAGGGTACATTAGCCATGCCAGGCATCGTACATTCAGATTAAAAAAAAAAAAAATAGGGATTAAAAGTAAGTTACTTCTGGTATTCAGGGTGGTGTCAGTGAGTGCTTAACCGAGGGGATAGTTGGCACAAAGACAAAACACAATAGGACACATAGACCTGTAAAGTTTTCCCTAAACCCAGCACAATAAGCCATTTTTCCGATATAAACATTTTTTTATCTGCAAGGCCTTTAATATGTAGAAGGGTTTGTATATATGTATTTATTTGTTGTGATACAGAGTGCGAGAAGTTTAACTAGATCACCAGTAGAGCAATCGCAATATACTCTCTAGTAAGAAACAACATGTCCAGCCTACAGAGCCTTTGTGGGACCATATGCCAGCGTATTTACTTAGGATTGCAGTGCAAACATATTACTGACAGGGTATATCGCCTATGTTTGGCAAGCTTTGTCTCCTTAAACTAACGCCCTACGTTCATGCAATTAACCAGACCAGGTTATAGATGCAATGAGCAATTATGCTACGTTGGTATTCAGAGAGCAAAGTGTATAATATTATAGAATAGAGTGTAAGTGAAATTCTGAATGTGTTCAGCCCATGTAATATTTCTGGTGAAGGACACAGACAATATTCATGGGTGTAGAGAAGGAGTTTGCAAGATGAAATAAATGTGTACCTTTACAGCATGGTCAAGTGCATGCTAAATACATTTCTCTGCCATTCTGAAGATACTAATGAGACATTACCTCACACATTGACTGCATATCCACTGTAAAGTCGTATAAGCCTAGTTTGTATTATGAGCCATATTTTAAGCTATGTGCATGGGCCAGGGAAAACAAAGGACAGTAAACAGCAAACATTTCCTTAATAAACATTCACAAAATACATTTGTCTGCCATTTTGAAGATACTAATGACACATTGCATTGTAATTTAACTGCATACCCACTTTAAACTCGTATAAGCCTATTTTGCGTTATGAGCCATATTTTAGGCTGTATAAATGGGCCAGGGCAAACAAGGGGCAGTGAACATCATCGAATAACTCCCTGATAAACATACATAGCAACCATCTAAATGAAAATAAAAAGATGTGCACATTGTGGGACTAACGGACTGTTAGTAGACGTGCATGAATACTGAAGTGAGATTTCAGCCTCGACAACGTAATGCTAGAGAGTCCTAAGATTTAATACTGTTCCACGTGTAAATAGGCTGACAGTATGAATACAGAGTCAAAACAGGCATTGTGGAAACCGTAATGTCTGCAGAGTCAGATAAATTTTTCCATGGAGGCACATATCATGACATCTAAGCCAGCAGTTATATTTACAAAGTGTTGAATTTTAGAGCAGGTCACCTCTTATGAGAACGCAGATGGATAAGTTGGCCCGTAGTAGCTTTAACCATCTGTTCAGCCGATGTCCATTGACCTGCGAATGTACCTTATATAGACCTCCCCTTGGGGACTGGGGCTGTCAGCGTCTGCGAGCAGTACTGATTCAGATATATGGGTTAGCTGAGCCACTATTGATTTTGGTTATCAGAGCTGTACTCTGCTGTGCAGCTGGTATGCAGAGTGGGGAGCTGCGCTTCTCATCGACTGGTGAGAGGAGGAGTAAGTTCCCGGAACATGCAGCTGTGTAAGTGCAATGCCTGATACTTTCCTACCCGACCGCATAGCTTCTATGTCTATGATAGAATCATTTTAACTGTTTTGTGTGATATAGAGCAGTGGTCCGATGAGCCAATGACAAATAAAGTCATATCAGGTAGCTGTGTCTGCTTCTGCCGCCCCTGCAATCCCTCAGCCCGTTCTGGTAGATACACCTCTGGAATCACGCAGACATTCTCACAAAGTGGTTCTGCTGAGGTTTGGCGCCATTTTGAGGAGGGATGTAAAAAGTTCTCGATTTGAGTAGCTGTTAGTAACTTTTAAAGTGTAAGTTCTTACTTATCCAAAGCCGGTAGCAGCATTTTCTTTAAGGAAGACATCATATCTTGAGATCGAGTGTCCTTTTAGTGGGAAAAGTATCCATTCTTGACCCTATTCCCAACAGCATGTAACGCTGTCCCTAGAGCCTCTCTCTCCGTACTTGTCTTACTTCTGACTTCTCGGGGGCCAAGAGGTGTCAAACTTGATCCTTTGAGGTGCCGGAACAGCTTAAACTGTTAAAGGGGAGCAGGATGGTGATGGATTTAGTCAGATTCAGAGAAAAAATCTAAAGATTTAAGCAGAGCCACTCAAACTTGCGGCCATCTTAAAGAACCGCCCACCGGAAGTCCCGACATACATCTTTTTTAGTAAAGCCTCCAATTTTTTTATCCATTGGATCTTTAAAAGAATAACTATCCTCTATAGGAATAGTAGTCCTCTTGGCCAAAGTGGAGATCGCTCCTTCTACCTTAGGAATGGTCTGCCACGACTCCTTAATAGAATCCGCTATAGGAAACATCTTCTTAAAAATAGGAGATGGAGAAAACGGAATACCAGGTCTTTCCCATTCTCGAGCAATAATCACTGCAGCACAGTCAGGAACCGTAAATACCTCCACCGCGGAGAGAACATCAAAGTATTTGTTCAATTTACTAGACTTTTTAGGATTGACTACGATAGTTGTGTCGGAGTCGTCCAAAGTAGCCAAAACCTCCTTAAAGGGACACTAAACCCAAATTTTTTTCTTTCATGATTCAGATAGAGCATGCAATTTTAAGAAACTTTCTCATTTACTCCTATTATCAATTTTTCTTCGTTCTCTTGCTATCTTTATTTAAAAAGCAGGAAACGGATGCATAGGAGCCGGCCCATTTTTAGTTGAGAACCTGGGCTATGCTTGCTTATTGGTGGGTAAATGTAATCCTCCAATAAGCAAGCGCTATCCGTGGTGCTGAACCTAAAATGGGCTGGCTGCTAAGATTTACATTCCTGCTTTTAAAATAAAGATTGCAAGAGAACGAAGAAAAATTTATAATAGGAGTAAATTAGAAAGTTGCTTAAAATTTCATAATCTATCTGAATCATTAAAGAAAAAAATTGGGTTCAGTGTTCCTTTAACTAATAAGCGAAGGTGTTCTAGCTTAAATCTGAAGGATACCACTTCAGCATCAGAAGAAGGAATTACACTGTCTGAGTCTGAGATTTCCCCCTCAGATGCTACAGACATGTCTTCTTCCTCAGGCTTATGGGAAGGGACACTCTGGATAGCCAGAACATGATCAGAAACCTTACTAACTGTTTCCTTAAATTTCCTTCTACGCCTTCCCTGCAACATGGGGAAAGCTGACAAGGCCTCAGATACCGCAAGGGATACCTGGGAAGCAATGTCTTGTAGAGAAAATCCTACAAGATTGCAAGAGGAAACACAGGGCACTGTATGTGGAGACACTTGAGGAGAAAGCTGCGGCATATCTACAACAGGAGACACCTGAACAGCATTTGCCTGGGATAATGGTGGCTCATGGTCAAATTTTTATCTCTATAACTTAAAGTTCTCTCAATGCATGAGGAACAAAAAGGAACTGGGGGTTCTACCGGAGTATCAAAACATAACTGACAAGCAGCAACTTCACCTGGGATAATGGTTTGAAAAGCCTCTTGATCCATCTTATGTAATAAATAAGGATAAAGTGTAAAAATTCTTTATTTGCAAATAAAAAATAAATGTGTACTGTGTCTTTAAATAGAAATGTGTGTTAGCGCAACAAACCAAATAAACCTCAGGCTACCTATACACCTCAGTAGCTTTACTGAGGTGCCTACCTGTCCTGCAGCTCATTTTCAAATACAGAGCAGTAACAGAGCCCTAACTGCCAAAAAAATGGCTTACAACAGTAATCTCCATGACCAAAAGTTAAAAGTATAAAAACTACTATAACACACTGAGCCACCATAAATCACCTCACAGTCTCAATGCCCAAACTGCCTATAAGAAACCACAAACATGAAGGTTTAATAAAGTCCCATATTAAATAAGACAGCTTTTAGCTATAACAAGTGCCAGCAATCTCCTTGCAAAAGAAAATTAAAATGACACCTGAAAATGCTGTCAGGCAGCAGGACAGCTCACCTGGTTTGAGAGGGTGCAGCACCTCACATGGACCTGTGAAGAGAGAAAAACTGAGTAAACCTACTCAGGTTTTCTAGTTAGGGCAGCAGATTCTTGAGAAAACGCAGTGAGGATTGTACCTCACAAGTTCAGTGCTCAAAAGCCACCACTGCCCTACTGAAGAGACTGATGTGGACTAGGCTAGACCCCAGAAAAGAACAGAGTAAGCTTACAAAATTTATGCTTACCTGATAAATTTATTTCTCTTGTGGTGTATCCAGTCCACGGATTCATCCATTACTTGTGGGATATTCTCCTTCCCAACAGGAAGCTGCAAGAGGAACACCCACAGCAGAGCTGTCTATATAGCTCCTCCCCTAACTGCCACCTCCAGTCATTCGACCAAAGACAAGCAAGAGAAAGGAGAAACTATAGGGTGCAAAGGTGACTGTAGTTTAAAAATAAAAAACACCTGCCTTAAAATGACAGGGCGGGCCGTGGACTGGATACACCACAAGAGAAATAAATTTATCAGGTAAGAATAAATTTTGTTTTCTCTTGTAAGGTGTATCCAGTCCACGGATTCATCCATTACTTGTGGGATACCAATACCAAAGCTATAGGACACGGATGAAGGGAGGGACAAGGCAGGCGCTTAAACGGAAGGCACCACTGCCTGTAAGACCTTTCTCCCAAAAATAGCCTCCGAAGAAGCAAAAGTATCAAATTTGTAGAATTTAGAAAAAGTATGAAGCGAAGACCAAGTCGCCGCCTTACAAATCTGTTCAACAGAAACCTCATTTTTAAAAGCCCATGTGGAAGCCACCGCTCTAGTGTAATGAGCTGTAATTCTTTCAGGAGGCTGCTGGCCAGCAGTCTCATAAGATAAGCGGATTATACTTCTCAGCCAAAAGGAAAGAAGTTGCTGAAGCCTTTTGGCCTCTTCTCTATCCAGAGTAAACAACAAACAATGCCGATGTTTGACGAAAATCCTTAGTAGCTTGTAAATTAAACTTTAAAGCACGAACCACGTCAAGATTATGTAATAGACGTTCCTTCTTTGAAGAAGGATTAGGACACAGTGACGGAACAACAATCTCCTGATTGATATTCTTATTAGATACCACCTTAGGAAGAAACCCAGGTTTGGTATGCAAAACTACCTTATCTGCATGGAAGATCAGATAAGGGGAATCACACTGTAAGGCAGATAACTCTGAAACTCTTCGAGCCGAAGAAATAGCTACCAAAAACAGAACTTTCCAAGATAAAAGCTTGATATCTATGGAATGCAGAGGTTCAAACGGAACCCCTTGAAGAACCTTAAGAACTAAATTTAAACTCCATGGCGGAGCAACAGGTTTAAACACAGGCTTGATTCTAACTAAAGCCTGACAAAACGCCTGAACGTCTGGAACATCCGCCAGACGCTTGTGCAAAAGAATAGACGGAGCAGAAATCTGTCCCTTTAAGGAACTAGCTGACAATCCCTTCTCCAATCCCTCTTGGAGAAAAGATAATATCCTGGGAATCCTGACTTTACTCCATGAGTAACCCTTGGATTCACACCAATGAAGATATTTATACCATATCTTATGATAGATTTTCCTGGTGACAGGCTTTCGAGCCTGAATTAAGGTATCAATGACTGACTCGGAGAAACCGCGTTTTGATAAAATCAAGCGTTCAATCTCCAAGCAGTCAGACGCAGAGAAATTAGATTTGGATGGTAGAAAGGACCCTGAAGTAGAAGGTTCCGTCTCAGCGGTAGAGTCCATGGTGGAAGGGATGACATGTCCACCAGATCTGCATACCAAGTCCTGCGTAGCCACGCAGGTGCTATCAAAATCACTGAAGCTCTCTCCTGCTTGATCTTGGCAATCAGACGAGGGAGCAGAGGAAATGGTGGAAGCTTGAAGTTCTGACGAGACGCCATGAGATCCAATTCTGGTTTGCCCCAACGTTGAATCAACTGTGCAAACACTTCCGGATGGAGTTCCCACTCCCCCGGATGAAAAGTCTGCCGACTTAGAAAATCCGCCTCCCAGTTCTCTACTCCTGGGATATGGATAGCTGATAGATGGCAAGAGTGAACCTCTGCCCATAGAATTATTTTTGAAACCTCCAACATTGCAAGGGAACTCCTTGTTCCCCCTTGATGGTTGATGTAGGCTACAGTCATGATATTGTCCGACTGAAATCTGATGAACCTGACCGCAGCAAGCTGAGGCCAAGCCTGAAGAGCATTGAATATCGCTCTTAGTTCCAGAATGTTTATCGGAAGGAGTGTCTCCTCCCGAGTCCACAAGCCCTGAGCCTTCAGGGAGTTCCAGACTGCACCCCAGCCCAGAAGGCTGGCATCTGTCGTTACTATTGTCCAATCTGGCCTGCGGAAGCTCATCCCCTTGGACAGATGAACCCGAGATAGCCACCAGAGAAGAGAATCCTTGGTTTCTTGATCCAGATTTAGTAGAGGGGACAAATCTGTGTAATCCCCATTCCACTGACTGAGCATGCAAAGTTGCAGCGGTCTGAGATGTAGGCAGGCAAACGGTACTATGTCCATTGCCACTACCATTAAACCGATTACTTCCATACACTGAGCCACTGAAGGACGAGAAGTGGAATAAAGAACACGGCAAGAGTCTAGAAGTTTTGACAATCTGGCCTTCGTTAGATAAATCTTCATTTCTACCGAATCTATCAGAGTCCCTAGGAATGAAACTTTTGTTAGAGGTGATAGAGAGCTCTTTTCTTCGTTCACCTTCCACCCATGGGACCTCAGAAATGCCAGAACAATGTCCGTGTGGGACCTGGCAACTTGAAAAGTCGACGCCTGTATCAGAATGTCGTCTAAGTAAGGGGCTACTGCTATACTCTGCGGCCTCAGGACCGCTAGAAGGGACCCTAGAACCTTTGTAAAGATTCTTGGTGCCGTGGCCAACCCGAAGGGAAAAGCCACAAACTGGTAGTGCCTGTCTAGAAAGGCAAACCTGAGAAAACGATGATCTTTGTGTATCGGGATGTGAAGATAAGCATCCTTTAGGTCTACGGTAGTCATATATTGACCCTCCTGGATCATAGGAAGGATGGTTCGAATAGTCTCCATCTTGAAGGATGGAACTCTGAGAAATTTGTTTAAGATTTTGAGATCTAAGATTGGTCTGAATGTTCCCTCTTTCTTGGGAACTACAAACAGATTTGAATAGAAACCCTGACCCTGTTCCTCCTGCGGAACTGGGTGGATCACCCCCATAATTAGAAGGTCTTGAACACAATGTAAGAATGCCTCTCTTTTTATCTGGTTTGCAGATAAAAGTGAGAGATGAAATCTCCCTTTTGGGGGAGAGGTTTTGAATTCCAGAAGATAACTCTTGGACACAATTTCTAATGCCCAGGGATCCTGGACATCTCTTGCCCAAGCCTGGGCAAAGAGAGAGAGTCTGCCCCCTACTAGATCCGTTTCCGGATCGGGGGGTGCTCCTTCATGCTGTCTTAGAGGCAGCAGCAGGCTTTTTGGCCTGTTTCCCCTTGTTCCAAGCCTGGTTAGGTCTCCAGACCGGCTTAGACTGGGCAAAAGTTCCCTCCTGTTTTGTGTTAGAGGAAGTTGAAGCTGCGCCACTCTTGAAGTTTCGAAAGGGGCGAAAACTAGACTGTTTGGTCCTTAATTTGTTGGACCTGTCTTGAGGAAGGGCGTGACCTTTTCCTCCAGTGATGTCAGAAATGATCCCCTTCAGTCCAGGCCCGAATAGGGTTTGTCCTTTGAAGGGAATGTTGAGAAGTTTAGACTTTGAAGTCATGTCAGCTGACCAAGATTTAAGCCATAGCGCCTGCGCGCCTGAATAGCCCTGAATTTTTAGCCGATAGCTTGGTTAAATGAACAACGGCATCAGAAACAAATGAATTGGCTAGCTTAAGGGCCCTAAGCTTGTCAATAATATCTTCCAACGGGGTTTCAAACCTGTAGAGCCTCCTCTAGGGACTCAAACCAGAAAGCCGTAGCAGCAGTGACTGGGGCAATGCATGCAAGAGGCTGGAGAATAAAACCTTGTTGAATAAAAATTTTCTTAAGGTAACCCTCTAATTTTTTATCCATTGGATCTAGAAAAGCACAACTATCCTCGACAGGGATAGAGGTACGCTTAGCTAGAGTAGAAACTGCTCCCTCCACCTTAGGGACCGTCTGCCATAAGTCCCGTGTAGCGGCGTCTATAGGAAACATCTTTTTAAAAACAGGAGGGGGAGAGAACGGTACACCTGGTCTATCCCATTCCTTAGTAATAATTTCAGAAAACCTTTTAGGGATTCGAAAAACATCAGTGTAAGTAGATACTGCATAGTATTTATCCAATCTACATAATTTCTCTGGGACTACAATAGTGTCACAGTCGTCCAGAGTTGCTAAAACCTACCTGAGCAATACGCGGAGGTGTTCAAGCTTAAATTTAAATGTAGACATATCAGAATCAGATTGAAGTATCTTCCCTGAATCAGAAAATTCACCCACAGATTGAAGCTCCCCTGCTTCAGCTTCAGTATAATGTGAGGGTGTATCAGACATAGCTACTAAAGCGTCAGAGAGCTCTGTATTTATTCTAGTCCCAGAGCTGTCTCGCTTTCCTTGCAATCCTGGCAGTTTAGATAATACCTCTGAAAGGGTATGATTCATAACTGCCGCCATGTCTTGCAAGGTATACGCAATGGGCGCACTAGATGTACTAGGCGTCCCCTGAGCGGGATTTATAGGATCTGAAACGTGGGGAAAGTTAGACGGCATAACTCCCTCCTTGTCAATTTCTTCTGGTGATACATTTTTTAAAGCCAGAATATGGTCTTTGTAATCTATAGTAAAATCAGTGCATTTGGTACACATTCTAAGAGGGGGTTCCACAATGGCTTCTAAACATAATGAACAATGAGTTTCCTCTATGTCAGACATGTTTAAACAGACTAGTAATGAGACCAGCAAGCTTGGAAAACACTTAAATAACTGTGAACAAGCAAAAAATAAAAACGGTACTGTGCCTTTAAGAGAAAAAAACAATCACAGAAAACTGCAAAACAGTGAAAAAAGCAGTAAATCTTACGAAATTTTTACAGTGTGTATAATAGGCTAAAAGAGCATTGCACCCACTTGCAAATGGATGATTAAGCCCTTAGTTTCAAAAACGGATAAAAAAAACCGATATAAACGTTTTTAAACAGTCACACCAAACTGCCACAGCTCTACTGTGGCCCTACCTGCCCATACAACGACTTTGGAAGGCACAAAAACCCTTTAGAGAGGTCCTAAATGTTCAGGGGACTCCTTCAGGGAAGCTGGATGTCTCAAACTGCAAAAACTAATGCACAATTTAGGCCGAAAATAGGCCCCTCCCAGCCTGTACTCACAGTGAGAGGGCCTTAAAAAACTATCCCTAGGCAAAATCTAGTCAGCCATGTGGAAAAAACTAGGCCCCAGAATAAAGTTTTATCACCAATATGTAATAAACGTTCATACACCTTCAAGCAAACGTTATATCTATTCAGTAATGTGAGTAAATAATAAAAATATTACCCTTTACAGCAAGCATGATACCAGTCGTTATTAAATCACTGTAATCAGGCTTACCTTAAATAAATCCGGTATTGTCAGCATTTTCTATCATATCATTTCTCTAAAAAAAAAAAAAACTGCACATACCTCATAGCAGGAGACCCTGCACGCTAATCCCCCAGCTGAAGTTACCCATCTCTTCAGTTATGTGTGAGAACAGCAATGGATCTTAGTTACAACCTGCTAAGATCATCAAAGACCACAGGCAGACTCTTCTTCAACTTTCTGCCTGAGGCTAAAATAGTACAACTCCGGTACCATTTGAAAATAACAAACTTTTGATTGAAGATAAACTACATTAATTCACCACATCTCTCTATGCTACTTCCTATCTTGTCGAGAGCTGCAAGAGAATGACTGGAGGTGGCAGTTAGGGGAGGCGCTATATAGACAGCTCTGCTGTGGGTGTTCCTCTTGCAGCTTCCTGTTGGGAAGGAGAATATCCCACAAGTAATGGATGAATCCGTGGACTGGATACACCTTACAAGACAAAATAATCTTGATTGAAGAAAACTTCTCATCAGACACCTAAACTTCACCTCCTCCTTGCACTACAGGCAAAGAGAATGATTGGGGGATTGTGGGTAGGGGAGTGATATTTAACAGCTTTGCTGTGGTGCTCTTTCCTCCTCCTGCTGGCCAGGAGTGATATTCCCAACAGTAATTGATGATGATCCGTGGACTCACTGTGTCATTAGAAAGAAATATATATATACTTCGCAATAACAGCAAACAAACAGGATTTTTTCAAGTGAGTCAAATTTAATGACGTTTCGGGGAGTAAACCTCACTTCCGGTTTCGATTAGAACGAACCAAACGTCAATACTGACTGGTCCGTTGTAATCGAAACCAGAAGTGACGTAACTTCCATTTCCGGATGGACGATAGTAACAGAGAGTGGTCACAAAGACGATAACGAGCACAAGGGGTGACTTTTGATAAAGAGATGTGAAATTATGACGAGATTGACACATAATTCTGTGTATTATTGAGATGATAACATATTATTGTAAGTAAATGTAAATAGAACACTTAATATTTTCATTGGTTAATTTCTATACCGGAAGTGTTTGATTTGAGGAAACTTCCGGTTCCAGGCGCACAATACTAATATTGAGCGGACATCGAGGTGGCAATGACTACACGGGTTGATCCTTTAGTTGTGAAAGTATTTAAGTTTGTGACACATTAATAAGTATACTATTGATATGACAACATGTCATTGAAATGTTAGGAAGTAGAACACTTGGTATTCACCGATGTTAATCTGTATACCGGAAGGGTTTGATCTGTGTACTTCCGGGTGACACAGGGGGAACCGGAAATGATGTAATGTTGGCGCCTTTTTTGAACAGGAAGTAGGAGGTTACTGTGTATTAGTTTTCTTATTTAAATATGTCTGTAAGTGTACACTGTATGTTCTGAGGAAGGGGAAGTTTACCCCCCGAAACGTCATTAAATTTGACTCACTTGAGGGGTTTAGCTTGC